>NC_046666.1:14764680-14828571 GCF_010883055.1 Belonocnema kinseyi | reverse complement strand
CCATACCATACCAACCATACCATACCAACCATACCATACCAACCATACCATACCAACCATACCAACCATACCATACCAACCATACCATACCAACCATACCATACCAACCATACCATACCAACCATACCAACCATACTATACTAAGAATACCATACCAATTATACCATACCAATTATACCATACCAACCATACCAACCATACTATACTAAGAATACCATACCAACCATACCACACCAACCTTACAATAACAACCATACGATACCAACCATTCCACAATAACCATACCATCGTGATTTCAGAGTGAATATTTTCATTTTCAAGACTAAAAAAGTTTACTGAATGAAATTAAAAAAATTTAATTTTGGTTTTCACATGTCAAGCCGCACCTTCTTTTACTTGAATAAAACAAATCTTAAGAGTTCCAGTTAAAATGTTGTCATAAATTTATGACAAAATGTGTTTAATTAAAATATTGGTATTATATTTTTGATATAGGTTCAAGAAAGTTTATTCTTTTCCAAACACAATCTTGTTTGTTTAAAAATAAGATGTTGCTTTGATAAGATATGAATAAAGAGCTGTAATCGTCTTATCAGTATAAATAAGCCTCTATCATTAAAGTTATGGGATTCTTAATATTCGAGAAGATTTTCCTGTTGAACGTTAGTAATCGTATTTTGGAATGTCATTGATTTCAGTTTCAACTCGTCAGTCCAGCTTCAAAAATTCTTCAGTAGCAATGCGGATTCTTACGGGAAATCTAGTCATTATACTCTCAGTTTTCCTGCAACATTATGTTGGTAAGTATATTAACATAGCACAGGTAAAAACTACTGAAGTTTGAAACTATTACCGTTGAAACAGCTCTAATAGTCAAACTTCCCATATTCCTCGCATCGTCCAAAAAATAATCACCACAAAGGTTAAATATTATTTTAAATTTATTTATTACATTACTATATTTATTTATTTAGCTCTTTTATTAATGAATTTACTGTAACATCAAAATTGTACAACAAAATTTATACATAAATAATTTTACTTTATCAAGAACTTTAATTCTGAATGTTTCTAAACATGATTCATTGAAGAGAGAATTCAAATTTGAAACAATTCTTTAACAATGGAAAATTATTTTGTCCTTAAAATTTCGCTAAAATATTATAATTTGTCAACTTTCTGACTTTCTCAGAGAAATAAGGAAAATTAAATTATAGACAAAAACTTATTTGGAAGAATTTAAAAAAAAAGTGGAAACCTCATAATTATTATGAAATATTTGACGAAATTAATTTTTTTTAAGATATCTGAAAAGATTTCTTAGGGTTTAGGTTTTATTTTAAGTATAGTTTGTCGCGATTTAAGTAATTTGTATGTAAACTGAATTTTTCAGGGTTTCAGGCAAATGAAATAAATGCTCATAAGATAAATAAAAAAATTTCAAATGACTTTTCTAATTAATTCTACGAAATGATAGAAAAAAATGACACATTTTAAAAATTATTTCCTAAAATTTTTAAAAGAGTTTACAAGACTTTTAGGAAAAATTGTGCAATTTCGCCATATTAAAGAATTGTTTGAAGAATTTTAGTAATCTTAAGAGTTATTCAGATGTTTTTGAATAAGTTGAAAAAGATCAAATTAGATAGGACTGTTAAAAAATAGGTAAGGTTTGACAAAAATTAAAAAAAAGGTTTACCCACCCAGAAAATTTTTTTTATTTTATATACGTAATTTCAGCAAATTAATTAAAAATATTTCACAGCATTTTAAAAGAATAAAAAAATTGCCAAGAAAGAATATGAAAAATTTAGTGGCAATTTTTTGGTGTTTCGGAATTCAAAAGAACATCAGGAGAAATTTGAATAATTTTTGAAAACTATAAGGTTTAGAAGGTCTGACATCAAGAACAGAATTTTCTTTAAATTCGTGTGAAGATTTTTAAAGATTTTTTATTTTTAGAAATTATTTTTAAGATGAAATTACTAAAAAGGTTTTCAAATATAGTAAAAGATTTCCTATAATTTTGAAAAAGAATGTGAAAGACTTTAAAGAAAAAAGTTTGCATTTCGTAAAATTAAACAATCGGAAAAAATTCCAATAATTTCAAGTAAGATTCTGAAGAGTCAAAGAGATTAAAACAGAATTTTAAACTTGAAATTTTTTTAGAATTGAAGTATAAAAAAATGTGTTATCATCTTCAGAAGCTTTGAAAAAATTGCGAGAGTTCTCAAGAAAATAATTTTTCTTCAAATTCTGAAGGCATGACAAGATTTTTCTTTCCACATCTTCTTTTTCCAGCATTTGCATATAAGAAATTCTGAAAAAGTTGACACACCAATAGTTATTATTTACAAGTCGAAATTTTTAGAGGAAATAACAAAGAGCGATAATAATATAGATAATAGGTATACTCTATGTTTTTGGGCTCGTCGAACAGGAATCCATTCACAAAATTAAGCCAGAACGTCAGGATTTGCAGTAAAATTTCAAAAATGGTTAAATACTTGGAATTTCTGCATGCATTTTGTCCCGAAACAAGCCCCGAACCCACAAACCATAAACCTTAAGCCAAGAAGCCCCAAACCCACAAGCTTTGTATCAACAAACCCACAAACTTCAAAACAACAAGCTCTAAAACCACAAGTTCCAAACCCACAAACTCCAAATACACATGTTTCATATCCACAAACCTACAAACCACAAAGCAACAAACCCCGAATCCACAAACCTCAAACCCACCAAACTCAATTCAACAAACCGAAACACCTCACATCTTATAATACCAATTGAGAAATTGGTATAATTTTGGGGTTAGTGTGTTTTGTGTTTGTTAGTTTAGGGTTTGTGGGTTTGGGATTCGTGGTTTTGGGATTGTTGGTTTGGGGTATGTACGCTTATGGATATAGAGCTAGTTGGTTTGGGGTTTGTGGTTTGAAGTTCTTGAGTTTGGGATTGCTGTTATGGGGTTTGTACGTTTGTGGATATGGAGCTTGTGGGTTTAGGGTTTGTTCGTTTGGGGTTTGTGGCTTTAGGATTTGTGGGTTAAAGGTTTTGCAGGTTTGTGGATTTAGAGCTTGTGTATTTCGAATTTGTGGGTTTAGAGCTTGTGCATTTGAGGTTTGTGGGTCTGAAACTTTTTGGTTTGGGGCTTGTGGGTTTTTTGATATGGAGCTTGTGGGTTTTGGGCTGGTTGGTTTGGGGCTGGTTGGTATCGGGCTTGGAGTTTGTGGGTTTGGGGCTGATTAATTTGGTGTATGTAGATTTCTTTACGAGATTTATGCAGAAATTCCAGGTTTTTAACCATTTTGAAAACTTTACTGCAAATTCTGACATGCTTGTTCAATTCTACGAATGACTTCGTATTCAGCGATCCAAAAAACATAACGTATACCTCTTAGAATCCCAGTACACTCCTAAAACCATTTTTTGGTCCTGTGTTATTGAAACGTGTCAAAATTGATAATAAAGTTTTTCCAATACATCTGAAAAAACTTTTAAAAAATCGATTTTTTAACAGAATCTATGCCAAGCGGTCGTGAAGCAAACAATAATAATAATAGTAGCGATGCGAGCTCAAAGTACTCATACCGTGGGCGTTTATACCAACATATCAGAGAAATTGAAGAACCAGGGAGACGTGGGCCAATAGGAATAGAATACATGGAATTTGATTCTGCAACTCTCCAGCCATTGTTCCTACACAGGGATTTGATAAATTCAGACGGAATGATGGTTCACACCGCCCAGAGGGTGGAAGGACCGGGTGAACGACCATCCCCAGGAACACAACCCCCACAAGATCAACCACCTGTTTCCCCTTTCTGGTTGAATGGTAGGCTTTATTTGCCACAAAAACCATCACCAAATCCATAGTTCTATCGCAAAAATAACACAAATCTAAAGAATACAATTACTTTTTCTAAACAATCACTAAAAATTAAAGAAGCCACTGCAACGCGCCAATGCATCTACACTTGCAACCAGTCACAGACACATCACACAGAACGAACTGAGTCCAATTATATTTGTCCAATTATATTTAAACTCATAGTATTTAGTTTATTTAAAATTTTATTTCAAATACATAAACTTATATTCTCACCATTTGAATTAAGATAGGATTTTTATTTTTATTACTTAACTTACAGATCTTTATATACCTATCATTCATTATCCTCTTTGGTCATTAATTGATCAAGAAAATATTATATTTCCACGTATTTGATGTACTTCTACAATAGCGATCGCTTTCGCATATAAAGATTATTTATTCGAACAAAGAGGGATTTTTAATTTTTTAAATTGTTATTTGCACATAATTTTTGCTTACGCTTCAAGTAGCAGCTCACCGAATTATGGTGGAACAGAAAACTCTTTGTCCTGCAGACTTTCTCTACAACTACAAAGTTTTTCTAGAAATGTAAAAAGCTTAAAGTACCACCGCTCATCAAGTCGGTGGTCTATTTCTTATTTAATTTAAATTAATTGCAAATATATTTTCAAATTAATTTTTGACAGTATAATTCTTTTCTTCATTTGGTAAATGTATCATTTTACATAAGCATACAATTTTTCACGGTCTTATTGTCGCTTACTCTGTCCTTCTAATGTAGGTCGAAGCTAACAAAGTTCGTTCTATATAAAATAATAGGCCTTCATGTTTATTTTAAAATAAGAACATGCTAGATTAGGTTTGATATCTTAAGTTGGTCGAATCGATTAAGAAAATGGTAACCTTCTTTTTTTTATAAATGAAATGTCACGTATGATCTTTGATCTAAATCAGTGATTTTCATTACTTGTAAGTACCTTGTAAACGTGGTTACAAAAAAATCTGTAACTGCTCTAGAACACAAAATAACTTGTTCTAGAACAGGTTAGTAACCGGTTACGATCATACGAGTAACCATGTCATCCCCTATATGCTAGAACAATTCTGTAACAGTTCTAGAAAGTTGTAACACTGGTAACGGAGTTACCAATGTTATGTAACAATTCTGTAACATATCTAGAACGCTATGGCAACCGATTTAAGGAATTCAATATAATAGTTTTCCGCAGAACGTCGAAATTAAATTCGGACGGCTCAATTCAGATAAAAAGAGTTAATAATTATACAGACAATAATGAAGATTGTCTGTGATTCGTTTTAAGCGCTGATACATAAATGCTTGAACGCTAGTGCTAGAACTGTTCAGTAACAGTTCTCAATTTTTGTTTTTGATTTATTCTAGAACAAATTTGTAAAATGATTCTAGAACTTCGATATACACTTTTACGACACAATCCTAGAACAAGCTTGGCCCAATATTACAAAACGTCTGTAAATGGTCAGTTCTAGAACAATTACGTAACAATTGTTCTGGAACCGTTATTAATCTTTGCACCTAATTTGTTCTAGAACATACCTGTAACAGGGTTCTAGAACTTTAATATAACACAATCACGGCAAATTTCTAGAACAAACTTGGAAAAAATGTTATAGAACGTCTATGATTAGTCATTTCGAGAACAATAACGTAACAACTGTTCTGGAACAATTATTAATCATTGTCCCTAATTTGTTCTAGAACACGCTATTCACAGCGTTCTAGAACTTTGATATAACAATATTACGGCATAGTTCTAAAAAAACTTAGAACAAATATTATAGAACGTCTGTGATCATTTGTTTACAATGTTGTCACAGTGTTCTAGAACACTGTTGCGTTTTTGTTCTAGAACAGCTCGGTCACAATTTTGTAACAGTGTTTTATAACACTGTTACCTTTTTGTTCTAGAACAATTCTATCACCATCTTGTAACAACTTTTATAGAACACAGTTCGTTTTTTGATCTGGAATTGTTACGGATCGTGTTTGCTGGTTAATATTTAGAATATCTGAAGGAATCATTTTATATTGGCCAGAGTGTTACAGTGAAAAATAACTTATGAATATAAATAAAATGGAGTTTACTCCCAAAAGAAAAGTTTTGTTTCTACTTTAATATAAAAGAAGAAATCGATCAACGTCACTTTAGGTTTTACAAGTTTTGAAAAAATTTTGATAAGAAATGTTAATTTAATTGAATAAGATCCAAAGTCATTGGGTTCTGATTACGACTCAAAATAAATATTGTTTTAAGGAGGAAGTGGAGTTTCCTTTTACTAAAGTTCATCTTCAAATTGAAGATGTCGTCCCTGAACGTTCTAATACTAAGATATGTCGGCCACTTAAGTTTTAAAATAATTCACCTTATACTCAAGATGAGGAATTGGAAATGATTGTAACGGATAAGTTAACTAACCATCAATATTTCGATATGAGATCTGAGTAAAAGGAAAGAGGTGTCGACTTATATCCGTTTTATCATAAAATAAGAGAAGCTTAAAGCAGATGTTACCCTAAAAATATTACAGCAAATGAACAAAGAAGCGAAATTCTAATTCAATCACTTCTTGATCAACTAACAAAAAGACAAGTCAAAATCAGTGCACCTGTTTAGCACTCACAACCTTCCGCATGTCTTTTGAATTTTACTTTGATCGTGAAGTGGGGTTTTGATTATAGTTCGGGCTATTTAGCTTATAAACAGCGATTTCTGGAAGATTTTGATGATCAAAACCTTCCCATTATTTCACTTGTTCCCTCAGAGCTGTATACGCAAGAACCTAATTCATCTGAAAAAATAATCGTGTGGAATTTTGAATGTTGCCATATTGAATCCTACATTTTAAATTTTGTAATTTTGACACTGGATTCGGCTTCAGAGACCTCAAAAACTCCCAATTTTTTAGTAATATTGGCAACCCTGCTGGAAGTAAAAATATTCAAAAAGATAGAAACGTATGGATAGAAAAAGATGCAGATATTCAATCCTTCCTGAATGCACAATTTTCATCCCACAAACTCTTTTTCTTTATTGGCCTATCTTCATCTATCCCATCCTACCCACTACAAACGATATATCATTTTAATTTCTATTCATTTGAATCTACTCATAAATGTAGTATTCTTATCCGTTTCAAAAATAATAATATATTTTGAATATCAAACTCCCGCAAAATAGTATTAAGTCAGCAAGGGTTTATGTACCTAACAACAGAATTCACTATCTTCAGGACTCACTAGTAGACGTTCGAACTACGCAAAGGCGTCTGCTGCCCCTCCAGTTATAGACAGTGCAAGTGATTTAACTTGTGTCTGACTTTTACAGTCAGCCACCTACTGGAAACCTGCCGGTACAAAGTTTGGGATATGCGTCAACTAGCGCAACCCCGGCTAAGGATAGACGCGGATAAGTGGAGGATTCTTTTGGATAGAACGACTAGGATTCAAGAAGATAGGGCTATCTTATGTTTAAAAAAATATAGAAATGGATACACTTGGATAGGAAAATAGGTATTCAAATAGATAGACGAAATTTTAGTTTGTCAACCGAATAGAAAATAATAATGGTGGATAAGGGGAGGATTCAGTTAGACAGGAAGACTGGTATTCAAGAAGAAAGGGCTATCTTATGTTTAGAAAAGATAGAAATAAATTCATTTGGATAGGAAAATAGAAGTTGAAAAGGATAGGCGAAATTTAAGATTGCTTACCGCATAGAAAAGAATAGAGGTGGATAAGCTGTAGATTAATGAAGATAGAAAGACTAAGATTCAAGAAGATAGGGCAATCTTATATTTCAGGAAAGATGGAAATGGATTTATTTTAAAAGAAAAATAGGTGTTAAAAAATATGGAGGAAACTCGTTATTGCCCAACTTATAGAAAATGATAGAGGTAGATAATCGGATGTTTCAGTTAGATAGAAAGACTTCGATTCAAAAAGAAAGGGCAATCTTACATTTCAGAAAAGATGAAAATGGATTGACTTGGACAGAAAAATATGGATTAAAAAATACAGAAGAAGTTTGTTTTTACATAGTGGTTAGAAAAGGATGAAGGTAGATAAGCAAATGATTCAGTTAAATGAAAATACTGGCATTCAAAAAGATAGGGCTATCGTATGTTCGAAAAAAGATAGAAATGGATTCACTTTGATAGAAAAATAGGGGTTAAAAAGATAGACGAAATGTAAGATTTACTAACGGATAGAAAAGGAAAGAGGTGGGTAAGTTGTGGATTAATTAAAATAGAAAGAATAAGATTCAGGATGATAGGATAATCTTATATTTTAGAAAAGATAGAAATGGATTCACTTGCACAGGAAAATAAAAATAAAAAAAGAAACACTAAATTAGTCATTGCCCATCGAATAGAAAAGGATTAAGGTATATAAGCAGAGGATTTATCTAGATCGAATGATTGGGATTCACGAAGATAGGGCAATCGTATATTAAAGAAAAGATATAAACGGATTCACTTGAATAGGAAAATAAGGGTTCAAAAGGATAAAAGAGAATTGAGATTGCCTAACGGATATAAAAGGATAGAGGTAGATTAGCTGTGAATTAATTAAGATAAAAGGAGCAAAATTCAAGAAGATAGGGCAATCTTATATTTCAGAAAAGAAAGAAATGGATTAACTTGTATAGAAAAATAGAGATTAAAAAAGATCGTCGAAATTTGTTATTGTTCAATGGGTAGAAAGGGATAGAAGTAGATAAGCAGATGATTCAGTTAGATAGAAACACTTGGGTTCAAGAAGAAAGGGCGATTTTATGTTTCAGAAAAGATGAAAATGGATTCACTTGGACAGGAAAATAGGGATTAAAAAAGACTGACCATATTTGTTATTGCTTAACGGATAGAAAGTATAGAGTTGGATAAGCTGTGGATTCATTAGGATAAAAAGACTAAGATTTAATAATATAGCGCAGTCGTATATTTCAGGAAAGATGGGAATTGATTCACCTGGGTAGCAAAATGTTAATTATAAAAGATAGAAGAAATTTGTTATTGCCTAACGTATAGATAAGAATAGAGGTAGATAAGCAGAGAATTAATGAAGATAAAAAGGATAAGATTCAAGAAGATAGGTCTATCGTATATATGAAAAAAGTTGGAAATGAATTAACTTGGATAGGAAAATATTGATTAAAAAAAATCAATGAAATTTGTTATTGTTCAATGATTAGAAAATGATAGAGGTCGATAAGCAGATGATTCAGTTAGATACAAAGACTTGTATTCAAGAAGAAAGGGCAATCTTATATTTAAGAAAATATCAAAATGGATATACTTGGACAGGAAAATAGGAATTAAAAAAGATTGAAGAAATTTGTTATTACTTAACGGATAGAAAAGGATAGATGTAGATAAGCCGTGCATTTATTTAAATGGAAAGACTGGTGTTCAAGAAGATAGGGCTATCTTATATTAAAAAAATATATAAATTGATTGACTAGGATAGCAAAATAGGGATTAGAAAAGATTGACGAAATTTAAGATTGCTAAAAGCACAGAAAAGGATAAAGGTAGATACTATGTGGAGTAATTTAGATAAAAATACTAAGATTGAAGAAGATAGGGCAACCTTATATTTTAGAAGGGTGGAAATGGATTCACTTGAATAGGAAAATAGGGATTAAAAATGATAGACGAAATTTGTTATTGCCCAATGGATAGAAAAGGATAGAGGTAGATGCTTGCTTCACAATGGATGCGCTGTTGCTCGGGATTGATGAACTATTTTTTTTTAAACAAACTAGTAACATTTTTAAACAAGGAAGGTAATTATTATCATCGAAACGGATGAAGCTCAAAACGCCTTCGAAACGGTTACATTTTCAACCTAAAATTGTAAAATTATCACAAAAAAGTTAATTTTCTACCAAGTAGTTAATTTTCTAATGAAGTGTTGTAGTTTTAACTAAATAGTTAAATTTTCTACCAAAATAGTTAAATTGTTGACCAAAAGTATGAATTTTTAACAATAAATTTTATTTGCTGCCAAATATTTTCATGTCCTACCAATGCTGTATATTTTCGACCCAAAAAGACGAATATTCACAAAATGTAAGAAATTTAAATTAGATTAAAATCCTATTTAACGTCCAATAATCTAATTGTTGCAAACTCCTGTTAAATAAAAGAATCGAAAGACCAAATTTGGACCACAACGAATAAACAAAAACAAAAAAATCTATTGTCTATCGCGAGTTTGAGCGCGCCTAGGGCGTGCGACTTTTGGTTCTCGCGCTTCGCGCTTGATTATGTATTTAACTCGCGCTACGCGCTCGGTCTTTATATTTTCGCACATTATTGCGCAAACATTTTAAAATCAATACTAAAAACATCCACCACTGTAATTTTGTGATTGTGAATTCTCTTTCGTTAAAATAGCTTAGCTCGAGAGTTTGAGCGCACGTACGGCACGCGACTGAGGGCGATCTCACTCGGCACTTGGTTTTTGCATTTCTTCCGCATTCGGGCACAGACTGGTTCAAAGGTGAACGGACTGACAACTGTAATTTTGAGATTTTGAACTCTCTTCTGTTAAAGCTCTTTTGGCTTGAACGAACACATTCTCATCACGTATCTCGGGCTTTCCACTCGATTTTGTATAACATGTCAACTTTTCTACATCATACACAACACTTTTATATCAATTATAATACATTTTTTATTTAACTCTGCCAGGGATTACTTGTTAAAAAATTGCAAAGTAAAAAGCAAATTGTATTCATCATCATTATTTTTGTATTTGTTTCTTATTTTGTTTAAATTGTATTCTAAGCTGCTCTGAAACATGTATTATTTCAATAAATGTATATTATTACAATTCATAATATACAGAAAAATTGAATCATACTAATTCTTAGTTCCTTCTTTTTATAATTTAAAAAATTTTTTAATATTGTTTTTTACGATTAAATAAAAACTACTGTTCATCTGCATAGAGTGTAATACAGAAACCTATAAAGCGTCTTATATAGGAGCCTATGTCTCCTTTCGTCTTTTCTGTGCTTTTTCCAAAAATGTAATTTTTTAATTTACAATCTTACGTTTTACGATTGAAAGAAAATCTTCTCGTCCTATCGAAAAATGATTAATAATAAATTTTTAGATCTTTTTAGGCGAACAACTGTTGTCTGGTAATTTGAGTTCATACCTTGTGTTGTTTTTACAAACAAATTTAATATTTTTATTTGGAATGTTATTTTTTATGACTAAAGCAAAAACTACTTGTCCTATCAAAAATTATAGCTCTTTTTTGGATGAACAAGTTTTGTATCATTTTTTTTTTGGTAGCTTATATCGAAAATTGATTCATTATAAATTTGTAGTTCTTTCCAGAGCGCGCAATTTGAGCTTTTTCATTTTTTTCGTACCTTGCATAGTTTGGCCAAAAAATTAAATTGTTGGATTTTTCATGATTTTCGGTACGATCAAATTTAAAATGTTCAACTTTTCAACCAAATTAATAAAGTTGTTATCATGATCCTGTATGGCTTAAAACAGCAAAGTTTTTCTTTTTCTGACTTTTTTTCATATCATGCGTTGTTTGTCTTAAAATGTTCATTTTAGTTTGTTTTTTTGGATTTTGAAAATGCTCTAACTTTGATCATTTTCTTCTTATAGAAAAAAGTCGAAAGGGTAAATTGTTTAAATTTTGAAGTACTATGAACAACCGTGCCTAGAATTTTTACATCTTGAAAAAATGTGGTTTCAAAAATGTTTTGTAGGATTAAATATTGAATTGTCAACTTTTTGAATAACTTGAAAAAGTTGTTATCATAATCTTGTAGGGCTTTCAAAAAGCAACGTAAAAATGTAACAAAAACTGGTCAAATTTAACATAAATCTAATACCTTCTCTGATGAGAATGTAAAAACAAAAAATTTCAGACAAAAATAAAAAAGTGGAAAGAAAAATGAGAAGGCAGCGAACCACATAAAATTTTGCTAAAAACTTGTTTGAAACAAATTGTAATCATGTTTGCAAGAATGTATGTATTCGATAAACAAAATTTCATTCTAAATAATATGTAACATATCAAATATAAAAATATAAAATAATTTCAATTCCTTATGTTTAGTGCTATTTAGGATTAAGTGTTTTGAGTTCGGCCCAAAAGAAAAACTATATCCTTCATGGAGGTTTTTAAGGTCCCTAAGACCGAATCCAGTATAAAAATTACGAAATTCAAAATGTCTTATCCACATGTATCCTTTCCACTCGCAAACCCTATTCTAGCGTTTCTTTTTAAATAAATCCTTCGCTTATCCACGCCTACCGGTTAGGCAATCTTTAATTTAGTCTATCTTTTTTAATCCCTATTGTCCCGTTCAAGTGAATCCATTTCTATCTTTTCTAAAATATAAGATAGCCCTATCTTCTTGCATCCCAGCCTTTCTATCTCAATTAGTCCTCCACTTGTCTACCTCTATCCTTTTCTATCCGTTAAGCAATAGCCAATTTTGTCTATCTTTTTTAATCACTCTTTTCCTTTTTAAGTAACCATTCCTCCTCTATCCACCTCTATTCTTTTCTATTCGTTGGACAATCTTAAATTTCCTCTATATTTTAATCCCTATTTTCCTATCCAAGTGAACTCCTTTTTATCTGTTTTTAAATATCAGATAGCCCTATCTTCTTGAATCCCAGTCTTTTTATCTAAGTGAATCCATTTCTATCTTTTTTTAAATACGAGATAGCCCTATCTTTTCGAATACAAGTCGTTCTATCCAAACGAATCCTCCGCTTATCCACGTCTATCCTTAGCGAGGCGCGTGCTAGTTGTCGCTCATCTCCGGCTTAGTACCGGCAGGTTCCCAGTAGGTGGCTGCCTGTAAAAGTCAGACACAAGTGAAATCATTTGCACCCTTGGTCCCTGCCGGAAGTAAATGAATAGAGTCTTTATCCGTTTGAATAATTTTCCATCTTCAAGATTGAAATGGAAAGAACCGATGTATCGATCTTGATCTCAGGTCTATTCCTTGGATTGTTTTCTATCTTTCTTCCAATCTACAATCACCTCTATTCTTTTAATTCCCAATCTTCCTATCAGTGCCTATCCACCAATTGTCGACACGTATACTTTTCTTTCTACTCCCAATCCTTCGCTTATCCACGCCTATCTTTTTCTATCCATTAGGCAATCAAAATCTGGTCTTTCTTTTTTAATCCCCGTCTTCTTATCTCATTGAATCTTTTTCTATCTTTTGTTAAACATAAAATAGCCCCATCTTCTTGAATCTCAGCCTTTCTAACTAAATAAATCCACAGCTTATCCACCTCTATCCTCTTCTATCCGTTAGTAACTCTTAAATTGCGTCTATCTTTTTCAATCCCTATTTTTCTATCCAAGTGAATCCATTTCTGGCTTTTTTGACTTGTGACGTCAAATTGTGGTTGAATGATAACATTTTTGACAGAGTAACATTTGTCATGTAAAAAATTCAATTTTTATTATTTTATCAATGCATTTTGATCAATTTAGAAAAGTGATTTCTACTTTATCTACAGTGACAGGACATATGTGTCTGCTTAATAGGTTACGGATTTATTAACTATTTTACGGTTTATGGATCGTATATTTTTAAGATTATCTCAGTTTGCTCTAATTAAATTGTAATTTATAATTGTGCAGGGATTTCTTGTACTCAAAGAGTTTTTATTGCAATAAGATATTAGGAATACTCTTTAAGATAATCAATATATATCTGAAATATAATAGAATTTTTTTACATTTTTCGTTGCGAATTTATCTTTTTTTTTTAGCTAAAAATGCAGCCACTGAAAATGCGATAGTTGCATTAAAAAATCAATCTGGTTGGTTAAACATAAGATTTTTCAACTTAAAATTTAATTGTTTAAGTTTTTGTTCAAAATTTATCTTTATTAAAAAAAGGATTCTTTTTTAATTCAACTATTTCATTTCAAGATTGATTGTTTTAAAAGAAAACTCTCATGATTTGTTTTAAATGAATTTTTCGAACAAAAAATGTCGCTATAACTATTTGGTTTATAATTCATGCATTCTGTTGAATCCTACTTTTTTGTAGAAAATTAATTTTTCTATTTTAAAGATAATCTTCTTGTTGCAAATTCAACTATTTTGTTGAATTTTTTTTTATTCTTAATCTTATTTTTTATAATTATAATTTTGGTTCGTACCTTGTCTCGTTTTTTCAACAAATTAAATTTTTTTGTTTTGAATATTACTTTTTACAATTAAAGGAAAAACTACGTGTCCTATCAAAAATTATGAATAAAAAATTTGAATTAGTTTTCGGTATTTTTTGGAAGAGTAACTTTTTTCTATCTGTATTTTCATAGCTTGTGTCTATTTATTTCTTTCAAACCATGTGTCGTTTGTCAAAAAATTATTTTTTCAATTTTTATTGTTTTTTACGCATAAAACAAAAATTTTGCATCCTTATGAAAAATAAGTATTAAAAATTTGTAGCTCTTCCTTGGATAAACAAGTTTTGTCTCATTTTTTCGTAGCTTGTGTCGGTAGTCCAACAATATTATTTATTTTTTATATTTTTAATATGGTTTCTTTCTAATAAAAACAAAAAATACTCATCCTATTGAAGAGTGGTTAATAAACAATTTGCATATCTGTTCAAGGAGAGCAATGTTACCTTATTTATTTTTTTCGTTTCTTGCATAGTTTGACCAAAAAATGGAATTTTTGGATTTTTCATTATTTTTTGTAAGATCAAATTTTTAATTTTCGTCTTTTTGAGCAAATGAAAAAGGTTATGATAATTTTGTAGGGATTTTAAAAATCAACGTTTTTCTTCTCAAGACTTTTGTTCATATCATGAGTTGTTTGGTTTAAAATGTTCATTTTAGTTTTTTCTTTTTTTGATTCTGAAAATGCTCTCTTTGATAACTTCCTTTTTATATAAAAAAAGTTATAACGATAAATTTTTTGAATTTCTGAGTACTATTAATAACCCTACATAGAATTTTTAAATCTTGAAAACATGTGGTTAAAAAAATTTTGATAATGCGCTCACTTTTTATATTTTCATCAAAAATAACTAGTATACGAACTCGTTTTTTTTAGGCCTTAAAAAATGTGCGAAAGCAGAATTCAATCTTATTAATTTTTCTTCTTGTAAAAACAACGGTTAAAAAAATTTTTGTTTCTCGACATCCTGGACAATGCTATCCCATTTAAGGGCATGTGACGAGTGGGTCACGTGACCAGATTCCTACCTTACCGACACCTTTCTTATTTCCCAACTTACTTTCACACGAAGCGCCACATCGAGTTGAAGATTTAGGATAATAAATAAGAAGTACTAAGAAAGGTGGGTCTGGTCCTAAACTTTAATAATTATAAAAAAGCAAAAAAAAAATTCACAGCAAAAAACTTTTTCATAATTATACAAATTTAGGATTCTTGTGAAATCTAGACTTCTTGTTTAATATCCCAAAATTTTCAACTCGATGTGAGGTTTCGTGTGAATATAAGTTGGGTAATAAAAAAAGTGTCGGTAAGGTAGGAATCTGGTCACGTGACTAACTCATCACATGGCCTTAAGGTTAAGGATAATATTTAGTGGGCTTTTAATATTTTTAATATTGGTAAAATTAATGAAATTTTATTTAAATATTTAATTATACGTTATTATTATATTCTTTATTTATATTTAAAAAAACCCTCAACGCAAGAAACTTTTTTTCTAATTTCTTTCCTTAAAGGTTTGCATGCAAGTGGAAGTAAAGGAGTTTTTCCTACACAAGCAGGAAAAATATTTGATAAAGCCAGAGAATACTCGGCAAAATTTGTTCGGGATAAAATTGACGTGCGAGGAAAGTACCAAACACTTGCAAATCGTTCATGCATTGTCACTTTTCTATACTTGTTCAGACCACTAGATGTATAATGCAACTGAATCAGAGAAATTTCCCTCGAAATCGAAAACGTATGAAATCACAAATCAAAGAACGTCGCGTCTTTTTGTTATTTGGAAATCAATCAAGTTTACTATTGAGGGAAAAATATATATGTGAAAAATATCAAAAACAAATGGGTCAAAATGTCTCAAGAGTGCCGCTTTTGAATTGAGAGTTCTATTTTCAATTAATTTATACAGTTTTTGATTCGTTTTTACATCGAAATAACTTCCCTAAAATATTTTTGCGAAACCATTTTTTTAAAGTTATTAACAATCAAAGTTCTTGACCATTTTTTTCAAAAGTTGATTACTTGCGAAGGGTTGATTGAAATTAAATAATTAAGTTATGAAAATTTTTGTTACGAAGTTATTACCGCGTAACAAATTTTTATGTACAAAATTTCAAAAATAAAAAAAATGTTAATAAACAAAATAGAGGAGACAAGAGTTCAGAGCGTAAAGCTCCCCAAATAGAACCCAAAAAACTACATTTTTGCGTATTATTGTTAATTTTTATCAATTTCTTTTGTCTTTTTTATTACAAAAAAGTGCTATGGTACAATTAGAATATTTTCTATACGTTTTTAAACAATGTTTAAGTATTCAAATGTATGTAACTTATTTAAATAATTATTTATTCGAAAAAAATGTAAAAAAAGATCGTATTTCATGATTGAAGTATAATATATTGTCATTGTTTAGAGTATTATTAAAAAAACATTATGAAATTATTTAAGCAATTAATTATTGTTTATTTGCAAAATTTTTAAAAATTGATTCGTCGATGTCGATTTTTTCTCAAATTGGTATCATATGCTACTTCTTCTTGAATAATTACAACATTTTGATACACTTCTTCTAATTTTTTACAAATCTCTATTCGTTTATACAATTTTTATTTGCTTACGCAGTTTTTTCGATAAGTTAAAAGAAATGAAATAAAATAGAAAACATAAAATTATTTTTCTAAATGTATAGTGTATGAAAAAAAAAATATTGACCATTTTTAATTGTATAAATAAATACAATTTGTTTAAAGAATTATTTTTTCTGAAATACTTTCAGGATCATATTTTTGGAATTTAGTATAATATTGAAGGATTGCCAGTAGTAGTAAATTCTGCTAGAAGTTTTATTTTATTTTTTCCAGAGTTATTATTTTTTTTTAAATTTCCTTTAAATTGAGCTTATATCCTTAACATCTTTTTGGGGGTAATATCAAATAAATCATAAATAATAATAAAATTCAAATCATAAAAGTGTATTGTTGAATTTTTAATATTTTTACAATCTTTACCATAATAATTTTATTAAAAAATTACATTCACTAATGCAAATTATGATTTAAGTTTCAACATTTTGTCTGAATAAAGTGATCTATTTCAAGTGATTTATAATAATTGAGATAATAAACACATTAATTAAGTTAACTTTGTAGAATTAGTAAAATATATTTATAATCATTTTAATAATAAAAGAGATGAGAGAAGCCAATTTTGTAATTGCAATAGCACTTTCTAAAATTAGTAAAAAATTATGGAAAACAGCATATAAAATGCAGTTACAGATAAAATGGATAAATTCAATAAATATAATAATAACAATAATTAATAGTTATTTAGAATAATAATTTATAATATAATCACATCATATAATCAGCAATATAATCATCACATAATATAATCACTCAGGATCTTTTAATGATAATAATAATAATAATAATAATAATAATCAATATAATAAATAAATAATATAAATATAATATATGACATGAATTTAGATTATATTTCATTATAGCAATAACAAGTCTTTTATGAATACGAAACTTAAATACTGGATGGAAAAAAATATATATTAATATGTATTTAAAAAATATTTCTATGTGTTATATTTTATATTATTAATCCACATTTTGTAATAAAAAATTGCTGGAGCGAATAAAAATGGTCTAAACAATTAAATTACGTTTCAACAGAATTTACTACTACCCAAAATCATTCAATTTCATGTATAAATCCGGAAATACAATTTTAAAAATTTGGTTGAAATAATAATTTAAAAAAAAATTATATTTATTTAAACAATTAAAAAATGGTTAATTTGTTTTTTTTATAGACTATACATTCAAAAAAATAATTTTATTAATTCTATTTTAGTTCTTTTTTTAAAGTAGTCGAAAAAAACTACTTGAGCAAATAAAAATTGTTTAAAAAAATATTAATTTGTGAACAATTAGAAGAAATATGTCAAAATTTTGTAATCATTAACAAAATGTAGCATAGGATACCAATTTGAGAAAGAATTGGACATCAAGGACTAAATTTTTAGAAATTTTGTGAATAAACAATAATTAATTGTTTAATTTTCAGTATTTACAAATTTTTTAGGTAAACTGCATTTTGTCAGTGTGCCAAGAGAATGAAAAAAAGTTTTGAAGTTTCAAAGAGAATTATGAAAAAAAGATCAGAAAATATTTTAAATTATTTCCTAAAATTTTTAAAAAGTTTGTAAAAGATTTTAAAATAAAATTTTGCAATTTTGCCATATTACATAATTTAATGAAAAAATAGACTAAGTTTAATATTTTAGATTCAACTTTTTTCATTTTGCAGAGTTAATCAAAAATTAGGGAAAACTTTATCATTTTTAGAGACTATAAGGTTTGAAAGGATCAAAAGAAATAATTTTCTTTATATTTGTTTGAAAATTTGAGGTAATTTTTTATTTTTAAAAATGAACTTTAAGGTCAAATTTCAATTTCGTAAGATTGAAAAATAAAAACAAATAAAAACTCGACTAAATTCAAAAAAATTCAATAGAATTAAAGAGATTCAAAATGAATTTTAAACTAATATTTTTAGTAATGCAGTTTTTTCAGGATTTAAAGTTTTGAATTTTATGAGTTTAAAAATAATATTAAAAGTTTCAAAGAGAATGAAAAAGTTTCTTAAAATTTCGAGGCAAATTTATAAGGTAATAAGGTAATATTTTTTTAATTTAGAGAAAATTCCGAGACAGTTAAAATTATTTTAAGGAATTTTAGACGTTTTAAATAGATTAAAAATATTTGAAAACTGGGAAACATTTTCAAAAATTTATCAAATATTTCTTGATTCCTTCCTAACTTCGCAAAATCATAAACATCTTTTAAAAAGACTCGAATTTTGAATTGTTGAAATATTATAACTTCGTTACAAAGTCTATATTTATTTCATTGTAATTTAATTTTTTCTGTTTTTTTAAGGTAATGAAATTTCAAATTAAATTTTCGAGTGTGTCTTTACTTTAGTTTTTTAATTTTTTTATAAATGAATAAATATGACAAAAAGAACGACAATTTTTTCTATTTGCCGTTCGCCGTGCTCGTCAATAATAGGAAAATGATAGCAATCCCCGACGTCTTATAGATTTAAGGTATATGAAAAAATTCTACAATGATACTATAATCAAAAAATTTTTTTATAAACAAATTATTTGCTGAAAATCTGTTCTCTATAATTTTCGATAATTTAACGTTTTTTAAGCTGTATTGCAAGAAATTTGAATGGAATCAATATTTTTATGAAAAAAAATTTTTACGTCTATTCTTTTTAATATTATAAATAAATTTGATAAACAAATACATTATTCAGGCATTTGTCGTGAGGAAAATTTTTTTCCGATGCCAATTTTTTAAAATTGAAAACCTCATGATAATTTCAGAGAAAAATTATATTTTGTTGATAAATTTTATGATTATTCAACAAATTTAATAATCAAATGCATTCTTTGGACATTTTTCTGTTAAAAAAATCATAAAATTTATAATCTAATTATGAATGTTGCTGAAATTATCATAAAGTTCTCAATTAAAAGGATTGACATAAAAAACGAATTTTTCAGTCGATAAGTATTCGATTAGTGCATTTGTTTATGAAATTTTTTTTTTAAATTATTAAATAGTGGTGAGTCTTGCTAAGATTATTATGAAGTTCCCAATTCAAAGGACTGGCATTGATAAAAAATAAATTTTTCCGTCGATAAATGCTTGAATAATGCATTTATTTATCAAATTTGTTCGATAAAATCATGAAATTCATCAACAAATTATGAATTTTCTAAAATTAAAATGAGGTTCCTAATTTTTGAAAATTTACATGAAAAACGAATTTTGCTGACAACAAATGTCTGAATAATGCATTTGTTTATTAAGTTTGCTCATAATATTACCAAAACTAGTCTGAAGAGAAATTTTTTTCATTAAAATATTGTTTTTATTTAAATTTCTTGGAACATAGCTGAAACAACGTTAAATTATTGAGAATGATAGAAAACACATTTTCAATAAATAATTTGTTTACGAAAATGTTTGTTGTTAATTGTTTCAGGATGGAATACCTTTATACAATATAAATCTATGAAACTTCGGCAATAAAAACAATTTTTCTCTTATTAACGAGCACCGGGAAAGTCAAATAGATAAAATTGTAATTTTTTATTCGTATTTATTTATTTAAAAGAAAAAGACAAACTAAATTTAAAAGCCGGCTCGAAAACTGTCTTTGAAATGTTATCAGGTTTGAAAAAATATTAAATTTGGTCAACAGGTTCAGCCGGAATCCTATTTGAACTGAAAAATATTTTCTTTTTTATGTAATGCGTAATAAAATAAAGATTGATATTTGATGAACAAAAATAAAAAAAATTAGATAGAAAAGTTATATTTATTTTCAGTTGTATAAATAAATTACTTATATTTGCAACAAATTGCGGTTATTGTAAAAATAAAAAATCTGTATCGAAAGCGTATCCAGTTTATAATTACCATTTGCAAAATGAGCAAAATACATCCCACGTATTGATAGCAAAGAAATTATGACCAAATTCATGCAGAAAGATGTTATTAATAATAACTTTTGTGCAATTTTGAATTTCATCAAATTGATTAAATTCTATTTTTTATTTATCCTTGCGAACAGTATGAAGTAATTTTCCCGATAACACTATTATGCCTGTACAAATTAAATCTTTTTTTTCTTTTTTTCTTAAAGAGGCACTTTAGTAAAAATGTGAAATTGCCAAAAATATGATAGTTGAATAATTATTACAATAAGCTGTAAACAAAATTGTATCCAGAAGCACTAGATGGAAACATAAACTATATTGTGAAAAAAAAATTTAATTACAGCATGTATACAAATATTTTTTCTTGCAATGTTTTTTATAGCAACGCAAGGTTTTTTATTAAAAAGTTTCAATTTATTCTATTAAATTTTAAATTTAAATTTATTTGTCAAATCACCACTGTTTTTTGTAAATTCAAATCAAAAGTATATTTCCCTATTCGGGAATATATCTTCATTTCAAAATTATTTACTTAACTTTTATTTGTGCTGACACCAGCAATTAAAAATAGAGATTTGTACAAATTTAAGATTTTTATTGTTATTTTATGTTCTCCTACACTATTTTATTTTTTCAAATAAAAAATTATTACGCATAGCGAGAGTTTTTAGTTATGAGCATTTACTCTGAACCTTCAAAGTAAAAAAGGCACTGAATAGAAATAAAATTCAAGGCTTTCAGTGATACTTCACTTTGTCATTTTCAAAAGTAATGCTTTTTCCAAAAATACTTTTGTTATGATAACTTGTTTCATGTTTCTCTTTCAAACTTTGTTTTTTTGGTAATAACAATGATTTTACATAGCTAGATTCAAAAATTATTTATATTCAAATAAACACTTATTGCACATAGCAAGATTTTCAAACTGTTTACATTTTTTTGAATCTTATCATTACTCTGTACAATTATGTACAATTATTTAAATAAAATCTGCTATACAATTCCTTATCTCTATTTCCTGTGGTAGCGCAATTTAGGATGTATTCTTTCGTTCTCTCTTCTAGCACCATCCAACTCCTTTCTCCATTCTTCTCCTAATCCATCCTACCCTAGAATTTCAACCACATTCTCTTGATAGCTTCCTTTATTTTCCATTCCTCTTCTACATCCTTCCCATACATGCTTCCATGTTTCCTCCTCCTAATCACATATTCTACACTTTCTGTTCTATTCTCTTTCCCAATACATCCCCTCCCTTACTTAGTTTCTCAACCTGAATCTTGCTTTTCCGGTCGACCTTCTCTCTTCCCATCCCTTTTCTAAATACTTTGGTACTCCTTCCTTTTTCATCATCTCGTACCATTTATTGTATTTTTATTTCTCAATCATCCCTCATCTTTCTATCATTTATCTTTTCCTCTCTTTTTTTCAATTTCTAATAGTATACTCAAGTCCCGTCTTCTATTTCATAGCATTAAAGAAATCCCTTCGTCCTTTTCCCCACCTCGGTAATTCTATCTCCATCTCTCTCCTCTTTTCTACCTCCACCAAACACATTCTCGTTAACCCTCCCCCCCTTTTCCTCTCTAAGCTTTGTCTCAAATTACCGGCCATGCTAGCAAATCAAATAACCAGATTCTCCAATATTTTTAAACTTCTTTTTTCTATTCTCCATTTCTGTTTCATTACCCCTGTTGCTTTTTTTCTCCTTTCTCTTATATGTGCTCTGTGATCTCTATTTGTTTGCAAGATATATCCCAAATATTTACACTATTTTACTTCTTCTAACTTTATTCCCTTCCATCTGCCCGACCATTCTTTCTTCCTTCATTCTTTATTTCTAAACCTCATTATCTTTGTCTTTTCTACATGTAAATTTAGAATTTTTCAACTTAGTATTCCTCTAATCCTGTGATAAAACCCGCCATCCCGTCTTTACCCTAACTTTTTCTACTTCGTTTCAGTCTAATGAGTCAAACGCCGCCTTCAAGTCCACAAAAATTACTGCCATTGCCCCTCTTTCCCTTTTAATTCTCTTATTCACTAGATAGTTCAGAACATGTATGTTGTTCATCATCACCATTCCTTTTCTAAACCCTGCCTGATTCGGTGGATTTATCTTCTTTTCCTCAACTTCTTTCTACAATCTCTCTGACAAAATCGTTGCATATAATTTATACAGTGTTGGTATCAGCGCCACACCCCTGTAATCTTTAACCTCCTCTACTTCGCCTTTCTTTACTATTGGTATCACTACTTCTTCCTTCCATAGATCTGGACACCCCTCTTCTCTCTATATTTGATTATACATTATCCATGCCCATCTCTCTAGTTCTGCCCCTTCATATTTTATACTTCATTTGGAATCTCACCTACAACAGGTGCCCGTCCATCCTTAATTATTCCAAACACCTTGACTATTTCTTTCCTTGTTCTCTCTCCCTTCCTAACTTTTCTCTATATTCCTCCCAGGAAATAAAAAAAGGGTTTTCCATTCCACCATTTCAATATCTTGATTTACCCTATTTTTTCTCATTGCTCTATTTACTACCTTCTGTACTTCTTCTTCTGCCCTAGCCTTCTCCGCCTCTTCCTCAAACCTTTTATTTTTGTGCTCTTTCTCTTGATCACACAACTCAGTATAGTCTTTCTTTCTTCTCCTATATTCTTCACTTTTACTTTTTTCTTTTCTCTACTTTCTTAATTCCTTTCTGACATCCTTCTTTTCTCTTTGAAATCCTCATCCCATCTACTTCTATTCCCCTCTTCACTAATTACATTTTTATTTCTGCACTCTAATCCTTTTTTTATTTCTCCTACCATTTTTTCCATCTCCTCGTCCAATTTTCCATTTTCGATTTTGATATGTCTGACCTTTTCCCTAAACTGTTCCTTTGCTTGCCTTGAACAATCCACATTTGCTTCCTTTCTGTTTATATTGCTATTTCTTTATATTCCTCTAATGTCACTTTTGAGGGAAATTGATCCGAATCAATATAATCACCTACACCTATTTCCTTGAGCTTCTCTCTTACCTCATCATTCAAAGCATATCAACTACCTTTCCGATTTCTCCTCATGTGCATGTATATTCTCCTTCCTCATCTCCTTCTATATTTTCATATAGGATAGACCATCCCAACTCCTCCAAAATCTTTAAAAAGTTTTTTCCCTTTCAATCTAGAACATTATCTTTGGATGCTCTTCCTTTTTCTTCTTTCCATTCCCTTCCTCTTATATCTCCCGTTCACGAATTAAAGTCTCGACATTTTCTAAACGTAATCTGAAATTTGTTTTCTCTAATTATTTCTTCCATCTACTCTGCATTCTCCTGCATATCACCGTTCACATAAACGCCCACTTGCTTCGATTTCTTTCATTTCATTTTTTGCTCTTTTACTATAAATCCCTCTTTTTGTTCTTTTCTATCTTTCTAATCTTTCCCTGTTATACATTCGTTTCTTACTTCCATCACCACTCCTCCTATGCAGACATTTCACTCTTTCTCTTTGGATTTTGAGCTTGCCATTTGTTACCTCTTGGTAACATTCCCCTAACTCTTTCCCATCCTTTTTCACCTATCCACGTCTCCATCATTATTACTACATCCCATTGTGTCGAACTTCTTATAAACGTCATATCCTTTTTTTCAATCCTGCTATATTCCAGTAACATATCTTCCATCCTTCCCTACTTTTGTTTCTCGTCTTTTCTTGTTTCCCGGCACATAATTTCTTACTATTTATTCCCACTCTTCATCCCAATCCCAGCATAATCCGTCTAACTATATTCTCCCATACTAAACTCATTTTCTGCTTCCCTTTGTTCTTTACTTTTCTGCTATTTTCCTTCATTCATACTTCCTCTTTCTTTTTACTTATTCCAAATCATCCTCTATTATCTCAAGACTGTCACATAACAACCTGTTGTTTGTCATCACTTTCTTCTTATGTTTCCATTTCTTTAGTTTCACCAGTAACATTATCTCCCCTTTTCGCGCTTCCCTTCCTACACTTCCCACTTCCTCTATCTCTACCTTATCAATAATCTTTTTTATTACTTCGCTCACTCCTTCATTTAGTTCCTTTTTTTCTTATCTTATACCCTTCATCACTATGTTTCTTTTTCTTTTCTTCCTTTCGTTCTTTTCTGTTCTTTGTTTTATTTTTTTCCAGCCTTTCCTTTTCCCTCTTCCCATTCTCCTCACCCTCAATCACCCGGTTTAAGATTTCGATTTTTTTTTCATTTTAATTCCCAATTCCCCTCCCTCTTTATTATGATTTTCCCGCTTCTCTATTCTTTAATCGAGCGACTTCATCCTTTTTTTCTAGTTTTCCCCTGACTTCTTTTCATTTCCTAATTCCTCTCTTAAGCTCGGTCATTTCCCGCCTAATTAATTTTTTTATTTCCTCTCTCCGTTTCTCCTCTTTTCTTCGTATATCCACATTAATTCTAACATCATTTTTCGTATCTCACTCAACTGTAAATTTTCATCTTTATTTTTGATTTTATGTAATTCAATAGAATTAACTAAATTTCGAAAACTTCAAAAAGATTTGGATAAATAAATAAGAATTCACAATGAAATCTAAATTAATTCAATTGAATTACAAAAAAATTTATAATTTAAAAGAATTAAAGGGATTTAGAGGCATTTGATGAAATTGATACGAATCTAAGATAAGTTCAACAGAATGCATGATGAATTAGTAATAATTTAAGTAAGTACAACAAAATCTTCAATATCAAAACAGATTTTATTGAATTCAGATAAATGGTAATAAAAGAAATCTCATAAAATTCAGAGGATGTCTTCTGGGTGAACTAAAAAAATTTAAAAAGGTAGCCGGACGCATGCATAAGGACTAAAAACAAAATCAGTACAGCTTTCTAATTATTATTCTCTACTTGATAACTTCTGTTTCATATACTCGTTTTACCAAACAAGCCCGTACAGGAATTTCTATCTTATCCCGATTGGGGCCGAAGTGGGCCCAGGTTAGAAATCCCGATAGGGACCAGGTCGGGAAACCCGGTCGGGGCCTGATTGCATATAAAAGGCCCAGACTTGGATAATAAAGAGAAACTCGATCGGTTCACGGTCAGTACCCGATCATTCTAATTAAAATCGATTTATGAATTTGGAGAATGAACATTCAATTTAAGTGTAGTTGAAACCTTGAAAGGTATTTCAAGGTAAAATTAAAGTAGTACGGGCACGTAGAAAATTGTTTTCCACATTAAATTTTCGAACATTTACAAAAAAATTTCAGTTGTTCCTTGAAGAACGGAAATAATAGGAAAATTACCTATAATTTACGATTAATTAAAACTTTCTGTAAACAAATTCAATTTTCTGCTAATTGCTTTTTTTTTTAATTTCAAAAAGTTAGTTGAATAATATGCTTCATAATTTTATACTGCGCGCGAATAGTAACCAATTAAATGTCGAGTACGACGCATGCGCAGTTGAGAAAGTAGCTCTCTTGATTCTGCTACTTGATTCCGAAATTTTTTTTTGAAAAAGTGTTCTTAATGTATTTTTATAATAAATGTATTACTTATACAAAATTTCAGTTTCAGTTTCACATTCTATTGTATCATTTATTCTATCGTATTCTCAAAATGTTATTATTAAAATTTTGCGCAAGCTAGAATCCATTTTTTGTCAATAGATTTTAAAATTCTCACTTTATATTAAATTGAAAAACCCTGAGTTTTTAAATAATGATTAAAAAAAAAATATTTCATAAATTAACGAATATAATATTTAACTGATCTAATTCTAAATATTCTGAGTTCATCTGAAACTGCGTTATGTCAGGCAGTAATGCATATTCAAGTGGATCCAAATTTTCTGCCTTGTCAAAATTTCAATAATTGAACGAGCTGAATAATATTAATTTCCGATACACTTATATTACCACATATTATCATTTAATTTATATTTATTGACAAAAGACAATGAAATTGATTATTCATTTATTTGAGGTTAGGTTTCGATATGTCTTAGGCATTTTCAACATTTGATAGAATATTTTAAACGTGTAATATTCGAATTTTACTACACTTTCAGAAAATAACAAGCAGCACTAGTTCTGTGAGTGCATGCAGATCGCGTTTTAGTAGCAAATCGGTCTGCTCCAGTCGGGCCTAGGTAACGGCCACATTGTTCTACCCATCAGGGCCAGATCTGGAATCCCGATCAGGGCCATATCTGGAATCCCGATCAGGGCCATATCTGGAATTCCGATAAGGGCCATATCTGGAATCCCGATCAG
Organism: Belonocnema kinseyi; assembly: GCF_010883055.1. Taxonomy (NCBI): domain Eukaryota; kingdom Metazoa; phylum Arthropoda; class Insecta; order Hymenoptera; family Cynipidae; genus Belonocnema; species Belonocnema kinseyi. The sequence continues at coordinate 14,801,674 of NC_046666.1, read as the reverse complement.
GACCAGATCGGTATTACGTTCGAAATCGGGAAATTTCTGCACAGGAGGTTAAAAAGAATAAGAAAAATATTGGATAAATATAGATAATTTAAATTTCCATAATATTATTTAGTCGACCTAACAAACGCGTCCGCTTAGTCCAAAAATTTTGATTTTGCTCCTTCGGTTTTAATTATTTCTAACATTAATTTATGTAAGAAATATTCTGAATTCGAAGACCTGTATAAAAATTTTTATTTTGTTTTCATGTCCATTTTACAAAAGAAATATTTAAACACAAAAGATCAGTAGGGTTCTATTAGTACATTTCCCAGATTGATCTTTTATTCAAGATAGTGGATAAGAGCGTGTAAATTTTTTTATAGTTACTTCTTTTATTGTTGCAAGTATAAGCGAATGAAAAGAAAATTTTAATAGTCTCATAAATTTTTTACATTTATTATATGTGGATGTCTTCATATAAAGGTTACTAAACGGTGGATATGGAGTAATGTACAGAGATAAGTTCAGGATGGTCGCGAATGCTCGGGTAAATTCCTAAGATGTAAAAATTTAAAGAGAATGTTTACTCCGGAAATAAGAATAAATGCTGATGCATAATAATTCTTTGCAAAAAGCTGAGAAGGAATAAATAAACAATAGATTAAATAAATGTCAATAGATAAAATAACGTAACTAAAAAATAAAATTTGAAAATTTAAAGCTGTAAATTTAAACCCGTAATTTTCAGGAGACCCATGATTCAATTAATTTGATATATTTTATTTCAAGTTTAAAGCTAAAAAACATGTCGAACACTTTTAAGAATTTTAAAGATTTTAGGATATGAATCTGTTTTCTTTAGATTCCCAGGAAAATTTGAATTATTTTTTTTTAAATTTTTTCAAGAAAATATTTTTAAAATCTTCAACTTTGGAAGATTACGAAATTTTAGAGGAAATTTGTATAAGTTTAAGAGAAAATAAAACAAATCTTACCATTTTTTGAAGAATTTCAAATGACCATTTATTTGACAATTATTTATTAAAAATGTTTCAACAAATTTTGATCCCGCAACTTTCTAAATATTTAAGATTTTCTCCAGTATTAAAGGAAAAATTTAAATTCGTTGCCAAGATATTTGGAAATTTTTTAAATTTTAACCTGATTAAAAATATTTTGAATTTTTTATAGATATCCAAAAATGCATAAAATGTTCTACATATAATTTTCATACATTTTATTTTTTATCTTGATAAAAAAATCGACTTCGGTTCTAAATTTAACAATTTTATATAAACTTCGTATTTTGTTTAAAAATTCGTCTTTTCGGAATAATTCTAACATTTTTTTATAAAATTATACAGATTTTTTAGTTTAATTATAAACTATTGTATTTTTTGCGGACAATTCATCTTTTTTTGTTAAAAATTCAATTACTAGCTTCAAATTCTTATTATATGCAATTCAATCATTCTAAAATACCTTTCACTTTCCACCTCCATCTTCGCACCCCTACGTCTGTTCTCCTTCTCACAACAACACTCCCTTACCAGATTACTTCCTACCTCTTCCAAAAATGTCTCCTCGTATTTACACGCGCGACTATAAAAATATAGTTCGCCTTATTCCTTTCCAAACCCAGAGCCCGCTTAACGTACCTCACCTGTATACTATTTATCTCCTCATTTACATTACACTCCACACCCCCACTCCGTAAAATAAGACACTCATTACTAATGAATGAAAAAATCTCATTGCCCTTACGAAATCATCTCCGAACTATCTCTTCCCCAGTCCTAACACCTGCCTCATCAACACATTTGTCCTTCTCACCCTCCCTTTATCTGACCATCCACTAGTTAATTCCTCCGAAACAGGAAGCCCAAGTACACAAACTCTCTTACCTGCTGTACCGCTTTTCCCTTCCACTTCCACTTCCCTTCTTTATCTCACCCACCGCATTTTCTAAACAACATAACCTTTGAGTTGCACGCATTTAACTCTAAACTATTTTTGTCCAAGTATCTTATCAACCTTTTCATCATCTCCTTCAAAGTATCTGCGCTTGTTGCTGGCACCACTATGTCTTCTGCATATGCTAATGACTATATCCTAAATCCTTTCACCCTAACTTCTCTTACTACTCCGGCCGATAGCTTACTATCCACAATCGTGACTAAAATTGCAAAAAGCGTTAGGTTAAGCAGGCACCCTTGCCTCAACACCCTATATCTATAAAGCTTTAGAGATTTCCTCCCCTCCTCCTTGAATATACCTTTTGTCTCCTTATTTACCTTCCTTGCCCTCTCGATCAGGCCACTCTCCACTCCCCTCTCTTCCATTGCCTTTACAACCTTCCCCTATTTAAAAAAGGGAACGCGCCTTTTAGATCTACAAAAAACGCGTACACTTTAGCACCTTTTTTTGTTAGTTCTCTATCCACCAGATGCTGCAAGACGTAAATATTGTCAATAATACTCTTTTCCTCCCTGAGACCCACCTGCGTCTTAGGTAATATTTCTATTTCCTCTGCATCCTTCCTCAGTCTATCCGCTAACACCATTGCTTATATGTTGTACACCTTATTCATTAGCGTAATTCCTCTATAATTTCCCTGCCTTTCCCTATCTTCTTTTTTATTCAGTGGTACGATCAACCTCTCCTTCCATCCTTTTGAGAATCTCTCGATGCTCCATACCTTTTTACTACCCTCTTTAGCCTGTTCCTTACATATTGTGTGTGTATACCTCCCTCGTTCTTCTAAACTCCTTATTTCTCTTCTGTGTATCTGATCCCTAAAATATATCTTTAAAAATGTCCTCCATTCGTCACTCCACATTTTCTCACGTATCCCAACCCTACGTTTCCTAAGCCTATTAATTATCTTCCACACGTCCCCTACTGTCTAAACACTTCTTTACTCTTCTTCCAACTCTTTTTTCCTTTCCTGCTCTTTCTTTTTACAAATCGATTGAACCTTCTACTCATTTCTACGCACTCCTTCTTTTTCGCGGTTCCTTGCTTCCACTTCCTGTACTTCTTTTTCACCTTTCTCTTTATAATTTCAAATTCCCTATCTTCCCACGGCTGTACCATTCCTTTCTTATTCTTTCTAAATATCTTCTTTTGCACACATTACTTTCACTTTCTCTTTCAGATCCTCTCATATCTCGTGAACTGACTCCACCTCAAAAACTACGTAGCATAACTGCTCCTGATACTTTTCTGCCACCTCTATCGTCTATAACCCCCTTTCCCCTAATAACTGTTCTTCCCTATACAGCCTTTTGTCACCCTTCCCTTTGCCCAAAAACTTAATGGCTGATGGTCTTATTCTACGCTTTCTTTCACTGCGAATTTCTCTATCTCCTCCCACCCTTGCATATTCATGATTATATAATCTATCGCCGATATCCTACTCTTACTCGCATACATGTGTTCTCCCTCTTCGTCTCTTGTTATTATAGTATTTGCCACCGCTCAGCCTCTGTCCTCCAACTAGTCTCTTAGAATCTCCCTCTCTTTATTTGTTATCTTATCCTTTAATTTCTTTTCAAAACTCTTCCCTTTCTGGTACAGCAACCCACCCTAATTTTCGCATTCAAGCCCCCATCAGTACTAATATACTCTCATCTCTCTCTCTTAGTAAGTCTTCCACCCTTTCTTTAACCCTCTTCATCCCAGCCTTATTGTACACAGTCACAAGCTTTTAAGTTGCTCATTCTATCTTTACTGTCCTCATTTGCACGCCCTCCCCCTCTTCTTCTTTTTGAGCTTCTTCCTCTAATTCATCCCTTACCCCTGTTATAATTCCCCCTACTAGCCTTTCATCTCCTCTTTACTCTTACCACCTCATGTAGCCTCTACCTATACCCCTTTGGCAACTGTGGCTCTACTTTATCTCATTCCTTTCTCTCTAACCGCGTTTCTACCAGGTCAATCACATTAAATTGCTGAATATACCTCCAGAAATCTTTATCTATCTTTTTTACCCCTGCTACTTTCTAGTAAAACACCTTTCATACTCCTCCACACTGCTTTACCCCCACACGCCTACTTACTACAAAAAAATTTCCCCGCACTTCCTTTAACACCTCCTTCTCCTCCTCCCATACCCACATTTTATCATCCATTTTTTATTTTCCGATACACCACCTTCGCCTATCTCCCTTCACTCCTCTTGTTCCTAGCTTTGTCATTTAGCATTCTCTGCACGTCCCTGTCCTTCCTCTCTACATTGCGTTTAACCCACCCTATGCTGTGTAGCAGCGATTCCACCCCCTCCCTTTCTTCGCCGGTATTTAGCTTCTATCTTTTCATTACAATATTATTTCTCATATCTGTCTTCTCTCTTCTCTTCACCCTCAACTCCATTTCCCTTGTCCTTTCCCTATCCGCTCTCTCCTTCTTTTCATTCATTTTATTTATTTTATTCACTTCATTTTATTCTCCCCTTCCTTCCTTATCGTCACCATCTTCCTCTGCAAACCTTCTATTTTTCCCCTCAGCTCGTTTAACTTCTTTACCCATCTCTCATTTCTTACCCTCAGGTCCTCAATCATAATTTCCGTCTGCTTCATAGCCCCCCTAAACCTTTTGAGGTCCTCCCTCAACCCTCTGACCTTACCTATCAGCACCCTGAGAGCCTCCTTCTCCATCTGTCACTCAATTTGTAGGGGGTTGAGATCTTTTTTAATGTGTCACTTAGGCTACCGAAGTTAGGAGTAGACTCGGTTCCATTTGTAAAACGTAAAACAGTCATTGAAACCTTTAGATCTTTTGTAAAGTTCCCTGTTTGGTTTCTATAGTTAGGAGTAGACTCCTATCTGCTCTTCAACACCGAAATTGTAATTATGACCGTTAGATGTTTTGTAAAGTATCACTTTGGTATTCAGATTTGGGAGCCGACTTTGTTTTTCTAATAAAGAAACAAATGATAATTATCTCCTTGAAGTGTTTTTCAATTTCTTAGTTTGGCTGCTAAAGTTGGACGTAATCTTAGTTCCGATTGCTAACAGAAAAATAATTATTATTACCTTTAGATTTTTTGTAAGGTCTCACTTTGTTTACGAGAGAAGGGAATAGACTCCGTTCCATTCTCAAACATAAAAATGATAATTACTACCTGTAGATTAATTTTAAAGTAGGTTTATCAAGGCTCCACTACTTTTCATAAAACTTCAACTTTCGAGTGGCGTTGCTGACTTGAATAAATCTAGCACCTCCACTATATCAAAATTAAAAGAAAAAAATCAAAAACGTCAGAATTTTGGGCTTTTTTGGTCTTTTCAGCATACCAACATCCAATTTTCAAAAACGAACCCTACTAAAAAGAAAACTACCCCCTATGTAAGAACTCAAATTCGAAAAAACAAAGACCACCAGAATCTTTGGCATTTTTTTAAAAACCACCCCCTTGTGAAAAATAAAATTTTGAAAGCACAAAATGCACCAGATGTTGGACTTATTTTGGGCTCTCGAATGAACCACACGAACATTCAGAAAAACGACCCTAAATTATGGTTGATTGTTAACAAGGTATTGTTTTTTAACTTTAAGTATTGGAGATTAAAATTCTTAGTAAGTATTTTCAAGGAGCTCAAAAATAGAAGGCTCCATTGACACTCATAAATTCTAAAAAAGATTTTTTTTGTGACAAAGTCATATATACATGGTAGATAGGGGTTGATTTTAGCCGTTAAGTGCTGGAGCCCAGACATCGGAGTGGCTATTTTCTAGGAGCCTGACAATCAGACTTTATCGACACTGCTAAATTTTAAAGAAGATATATTTTTGACAGTCATATATACGCAAAGGTGAGGAGCTAATTTCAGCCTTAAGGTTTGCCGCCCCAAAAATCTTTCTGAGAATTTTCCAGTGTTATTAGTTTCAAATTGACTTTGTCAAAAAAAAATTGTTTTAACATTTTTCCACTGTCGTTGGAAATCTCTGATTTTTGGGCCTCTTGAAAAATACCCCCTCCAATTTTTAGGCTTTAACCATTAACGTATAAAATTAACCCCTCTGTACCCCGTAGATATGACTTTGTCAAAAAATACTTTATTCAAAATTTTTCCATTGTCAAAGAAGCCTCCGATTTTTGGGCTCCTCGAAAATACCCACTTAAATTTTTGATCTCCAATTCTTGGTTTAAAAAAAGTCCCTTGTTAAAAATCAAACATGATTTTGTCCATTAATAATATTTTTTAGACAACCAAAAATAAGTTTAAAATCTGGTACATTTTGTGTTTTGAAAATTTTATTTTTCACAGTGAGGTGCTTTTTTGAAAATGAGGGTGTTTTTTTCATGCATCCAAAGTCCAAAATACGCCCAGAATTCTGGTGTTTTTTTTCAAATTTCAGTTTTTACATAGGGGGTGGTGTTTGGCTTAAAATATTAATTTTCGTTCAAGTTTTTGAATACTACGAAGAGTTATACGAAATCCTGTTAAACAAAACAAGAATTGAACAACTAAATTTGGACCACAACAAATAAACGAAAACCAAAAATCCTATTGTAATGTAAAAAAAAAACACAAAAAAATAAAATAAAATTTTCGGACAAAAATAAAAAAGAGGAAAGAAAAATGAGAAAACAGCCAACCACATCCCCTTCCTTCTCTTTTTCTTTCTTTCTTTTTTTTATTTTTATTATCATCAAATTATAATAAAATGAAAATAAAAAACATAAATAAATAAATTTGCATTAATGCAAATTTATTTATGTTTTTTATTTTTATTTGATTGTAATTTGCATCATTGCAAATTTATTTATTTATGTTTTTTATTTTTATTTTATTGTAATTTGCATTAATGCAAATTTATTTATTTATGTTTTTTATTTTTATTTTATTGCACTTTGATGATAATAAAAATAAAAAAGACGAGAGAAAGAAAAAGGGTAGGAGGGGGATGTGGTTAGCTGCCTTCTCATTTTTCTTTCCTCTTTTTTATTTTTGTCCGAAAATTTTTTGTTTGTTTTTTTTTTAGATTACAATAGGATTTTTGGTTTTCGTTTATTCGTTGTGGTCCAAATTTGGTCGTTTAATTCTTATTCTGTTCAAGAGGATTTTGCTTCAATTTGATTATTAGACGTTAAATGGGATTTTTAATTTGGATTTTGGCCTAATTTAAATTTCGTAAATTTTGAATAGTTGTACATACAATTTGTAAATTATGGAAAAAGTAATCTCAAGAATTTGGAAAATGCTCTAAATTTTTTAATTTTTATCCAAAATAGCGGATGAACAAACTTAAGTTTCAATTTTCTACACTGAAAGAGTGTAACAAGGGTAAATCTAAATATTGATTTTTTTTTAAATTAATTTTTCCAAATTTGAAGAACCCTTCGTAAAAAGTTGTTTTTCCTTTAAACACAAATATTTTTATTTTTTTTACACAAATCTAATACCTTTTCTGATGAGAATCTGAACAGTAGAAAAAGTAAAATAAAAATATTTTTTTCCTTAAAAATAAGTATTTATTAAACATTTTCCCTCCTTACATCTCTTTCCAGTGGTTTTAATAGTATACTTTTCAACAAATTTTACAATTTTGGATCCCGCTTCCAACTTTAAAGTATTTTAATAACTTCCGAGTATTTTTTTCTATCCGCTTTGGAAATTCCAAGTGTCTTTTTCAATCCCATTTCTTCAAGTGTTTTGAATCCTGAATCTTTTTCCCAACTTTTTTAATTTTCATCCATTTTCCTCAATTTTTTTTATTAATTTTTTTTTTTTTGAAAAAAGAACTTCAGTTTACTCTTCGCTGGGAATCGAACTATAGAACTTCCGATTTCTGAGGGGGTGCTTTCCCATTAAGCTACTAGAGAGATCAAGAGTTAAATTGTTTTTCAGAAATACACACATTATTCTGCCAGGTGTTCAAACGTAAATTTTTCAAGTATCCGTATTATCATCCGAAAATAATAAAATTGTTTGAATTCTATACAGAGTAGATGGAGTTGTGAATTAACTTTTTCTGTGATTAATTTTTTTCTGAAAAAAGATATTCCCCTTTCGCTTTGCTAGGAATCGAAACACAGAACTTCCGATCACCGCACGCGTGCTTTCCCATTAAGCTACTAGAGAAATCGAGCAAAGAATTTTTTTTACATGTACACGAACTATTAAGCCAGGTGTACAAGCGCAATTTTTTAAGGAATTTGTATTATCATCAGAGAATAATAGAAGCTATTACATTCTATTCAGACTAGATAGAGCTATGAATTAATTTTTTTAATGCATCTTTTTCTCCAAAAAGCTTTTCTCATTTCGTTTCGCTGGGAATCGAACGACAGAACTTCCGATTCCCGGTCAAGTGCTTTCCCATTAAGCTACTAGAGATATCGAAAGAAAAATCCTTTTTCAAAAAAACAAACATTATTCTGCCAAGTGTTTGAAGTAATTTTTTCTCACGGAATCAGTATTATCGTCAGAGAATAATTACAATAATTAAGAATCAAAACTGTACAAGCGCGATTTTTTTAGGAACCTGTATTATCATTAGAGAATAATAGAAGCTATTGCATTCGATTCAGGCTACATAGAGCTATGAATTAATTTTTTTAATGCATTTTTTTCTCCAAAAAGGTCTTCTCATTTCGTTCCGCTGGGAATCGAACCACAGAACTTCCGATTCCCGGTCAAATGCTTTCTCATTAAGCTACTAGAGATATCGAAAGCAAAATCCTTTTTAAAAAAACAAGCATTATTATTCCAGGTGTTTAAAGTAGATTTTTCTCACGGAATCAGTATAATAGTCAGAGAATAATTACAATAATTGAAAATCAAAACAGTTTTCTAAGAAAAAGTTTTTCTAAGATTCTGAAATGTATTTTTGTACAAATTTATAGAAAGTAATTCCACAAAGAAACGTAATGGGATTTTCAGTTTTGAAAATTTTGAATTCCGGGAATTGAATTCAAAATCAGGAATTTCTTTCTAATTCATGTATTTTAATAATATCTGAATTATAATATAAATTTTATTACATTTTGCGTGGAGATTTTTTTGTAGTTCAAAATGCAACAATTTTGAGGTAAATTAGTGTGTTATTAAATCAAGAGTTAACGCATTTTGGTAGAAAAACGACTTTTTTGGTCAAATTTTTTTTTTCGAAAGTTAATATTCTTGTTTAAAAATTCTTCTTTTTCTTTAGAAATTCAAGTATTCCAGCTCAATATTTAGCAGCTAGTTTTAAAAATCATTCTTCAGGTCAGAAATAAATTAAGTTGGTTGACAAATAAACTATTTTCTTAAAAATTATTCGTTTTTATTGAAAATTTATCATTTTAATTAAAAATTTATTTCTTAAGTTGAAATATCAGCTATTTAAGTGAACATTTGTTTATTTTTCTTCTGATGAAAAAGCATTTTTTTAAACGAAAATTTAACTTGTTTTTTGAAAATCCGATATTGTTGCGAATAATTAAATTTTAAACGGTGAATTCAACTATTTTACTTTTGATTGAAACTTCATTCTTTTGCATGAAAATTCAACTGTTTGGTTCAAAATTTATATTTTTTATTTGCAATATAAACTTTTTTTTTAAATTCACAGAATTTCTTCAAAATTCGTCTTTTTATATCACGTTAATCTTATTGGTATAAAAATCATCTTTTTGTTTGATATAAAATTTTATTCTTCCAGTTACAGATTTATCATTTTTCTTGAAAATTTACCAATTTTATTGAAAGTTAATTTCTTTCAAATGAAAACGTACCCGTTCCCTTTTTTAGTTGAAAATTGACATTTTCTTGTACCAAAAGTAACAATTTGTATGTAATTTTTTTGAAATAAAAATTAATTTATTTCGTTGAAAATTTGCGTATTTTGTAAAACAAATATTTGTGGCAGAAAATCGACTTTTTTGTAGTAAATGATTTTTTAAGTTGATCTTGTTGTTTCAAAATTCTTCTTTTTGGTTGAAAGTTCAAGCAATCTAGTTAAGTAATAATACTAATTTTTGTTAAAAAATAATTTTTTAGGCTAAATATAATTTCACTTGGTTAAAAAATTAATTCTTGTTGAAAATTGTTTTTTTGTCTTGAAAATTTATAATTTTAATTAAAAATTAATTTATTTAGTTAAAATATCAGCTATTCAAGTGCAAATTTGTTTGATTTTTTCGGGTAAAAAATAATTTTTTTTAGCAGAAATTTAATATGTTTTCTGGAAATCCGACTTTGTTGTGAATAATTCAATTTTAAACGAAAAATTTAACTATTTTACTTTGGGTTAAAACTCCATCTTTTTGGATGAAAATTCAACTGTTTGGTTCAAAATTTATATTTTTGTATTTGAAATTTAAAATATTTTTTAAAAATTCATATAATTTGTGAAAAATTCTTCTTTTTTTATGAAATTAATCTTATTGGTTGAAAAATCATCTTTTTGGTTAATATAAAATGTTACTCTTCCAGTTAAAGATTTATTATTTCTGTTGAAAAATTACCAATTTTTCAAATAAATATTCATTGATTTCGTTGATAATTTGCGTATTTTGTAAAAAAAACATTTTTGTTAGAAAATTGGCTTTTTTATAGAAAATGATTTTTTTAAAGTAATTTTCGCTGCTTGAAAATTCTACTATTTTGTTGAAAATTTAAGTATTCTAGTTAAATATTTATTATTTTTAGTTAAAAATTCATCTTTCAAGCTAGGCATCATTTCACTTGGTTAAAAAATAAACTCTTGTTTAATTTTTTAAATTATCATTAATAATTTAAATTAAAAATTAACTCTTTTGATTAAAAAATTAGCTATCATATTTAAAATTTCTTTCTTTTTTCGTTGAAAATAATTTGTTTTATTACCTAAAAGTAAAAATAATATTTCAGTTCGATACTTCATAATTTTAGTTAAAAAATTTATTTTTTTGTTGAATATTTATTTTTGGACTGCAAATTTAATTATTTAATTTTTGGTTGAAAAATTATCAGTAAGATAAATGTCTTTTAAAGTAAAAATGTAACTATTCCGTTTTTTTTTTAAATTGATTTTTAAAAGTTGAAAATTCATCTAATTTGTTGAAAATTTTATTCTTTTGATTAAAAATTCAACTATTTCTTTCAAATTGATGTATTTTATTAAAAAATTGTATTTTTCGGTCAAAAATGATTCTTATTATTTAAAAATTAATCTTTTTGTTTGAAAATTAATCTTATTTTTTTTAAATTCATCCTATTGGTTAAAAATTCAAGAATTTCAGTTAAATATTCATCGTTTTCGTTGAAAAGTAATCTATTTTGTTTAAAATTCCAGTATTCAAGTTGAGGATTCGTAATTTTATTTTAAAATTAATTTATTCGGCAATTTTTTGCTTTTTATGTTGAAGTATATTCAAAATTAACTTTAAAATTCGAAATAAGTGTTTGCGTTATGCGAAAAAATATGAATATGTTACTTTTATTTGACCGGAAAAATTTGAAAACTTGACTTAAAAAAAAAATTACAAAAAAGGATAAACACAAATTTAAAAAAAGTTGTTGATTTTTTTAGTCTATTAATTTTGTATTACAGGTATAAAGTTTTGGTGTAACACGTTAAAGAAGCCTAAGATTGTTGACTATCAAAAATCTTGATAAGGATTTTTTTGCATTCTAACTTTCGGTGAAAAAATACAAACCTTAAATTATTAAAAATAATTATTCTTTTTCGAAACCTTATAATTTAAACCAATTTCTTAAAATATTAATTTCTACCAAAAAAAATCTGGAAAAAGTACAATAATCTCAATAATTGTTCAATAAATTCATAAGATACATATGTATATAAATATAAATGTTTTTTAAAAACAAATTATAATCTAAAATTTAAAGAAGGAAAATCATAAAACATTCAAAAGTATCACACTTCAGTGTTTATTATGTGCTAAATTAAATTTGTGTACATTTATTTTTCGCTAAAAAGTGTAAAGTGGTTTTATTTTAGACCGGCTGAAATTTGCACTCGGCTATTTCAAAATTTGTATGCAGCATCTTTGATTCAGGTTTCAGGATGAACCGTCCTTGCATTTTCCAGTTTTTTTTATTTGGACACCTGAAATATTCAATATTATTTATTATACTAAAAATAATAACCATCCATGAAATACGTTACCAACTTTGGACAATTGTACCCCCCCCCCTTCAGCAAATAACCTTTTAATTTTAGATTACCCCCCCCCCCGAAAGTAACGTAGCTTTTTATTAAAATCCGATTCGGTGTTTATACTGATTTTTTGTGTTTATAGCGAGTCAAATGGGCTATGTGACCGTGTCGGAAATGGTAAATTTTGGTTTTTAATCAACAATTAAAATTAAAAAAGTAATTTTCAGAGTGAGTGTTGAAATTTGCATAATTAAAATTTATGCGACAGTCAATCCGGGCATTATTGCATTTTTAATCTATCAAATTTGCATTTTTAACAAAGCAAATGGAATAGTTGAACATTTAATTCAAAGGGATATTTTTAAATTATTAACAAAAAATTAATTTCTGCCTAAAAAGACAAATTTTTAACAGAATTAAAGAGTTCTTGGCCAAAAAAGTAAAGTTAAAGTTTTAACTAAAGAAAATTAATAATTTACTACCAAAAAAATAGAATTTTAAATCAAATTCAAGAATTATTAGCAAAAACATTGAATTTTCAACTAAAAAAGATGAACTTTTAAACAAGAAGATCAATTTAGTACAAGAAAAGACGATATTTCAATAAAATTCAAGAGTTCACGCGAAAAAGTTGAAGTTTCTAATATGAAATTAAATTTCTAAAAAGAAAGATTAATTTACTACCAACAAACACTATTTTTCAGTAAAATTTAAGAGTTTTCACAGAAAAGGTAGAGTTTCAGCTAAAAATTAAATTTCTGAGCCGAAAGATTAATTAACTGCAAAAAAAGAAATTTTCAATAAAATTCAAGACATCTCGTGAAAAAGTTGAAGTTTCAACCAAAATATTAAATTTTCAGAACAAAAAGATTAATTTACTAGGAAAAATGACAAATTTTCAAGGAAATTCAAAAAGTCTGAATCAAAAATGTTTAATTTTCAAATGGAAATTTAAATTTTTTTAAATGAAGATTAACTTACTACCAAAAAAGATCAACTTTTAATAAAATTTGAAAATTGTCAACTAAAAAGTTGAATTTTTAACTAAAAACATTAATTTTTCAAACAAAAAGATTGATTTACTACCAAAAATTATGAATTTCTAACAAGATTCAGGAATTCTAAATAAAAAAAGTTGAATTTTCCACTAAAAAAGAAGTTTTAAAATAAAGGATTAATTTAATACCAAAAAACGCATTTTTAATGAAATTCAAAAGTTTTAACAAAAAATTTGAAGTTTAACTAAAAGATTAAATATTTAAGCATAAAGATAAACTTACTAAAAAAAACGAAATTTCAATAAAATTCATGAATTATTATTAAATGAAATTTGAATTTGTATCTAAAATCAGAAATATTCTAACAATCAGAATAATTCTTTATAAAAAACAAATTTTTTAAACGAAGTTAACGCACTCGTAATAAAAATTTAAATTTTCTCCAAAAAAGCTGAATTAAAAAAGAAAATAATTTGCAACCAAAAAGACGTATTTTCAATCAAATTGACGAATTTTCATCTAGAAAGTTGATTGTACAACTAAAAATATTAATTTACTACCAAAAAGATAAATTTTTAATCAAAATAAAATTCAAGCGTTTTCAACCAGAAAGTTGAATTTTCAACTAAAAATTTAATTTTTAAACAGAAAGATTAAAAGATTACCAAAAAGACGAATTTTTAATAACTTTCAAGAATTGTGAAATAATAGTTTAATTTGCAACTAATAACATAAATTTTCTAACTGAAAGATTATTTTGCTAATCGAAAACAACGAATTTTTAACAAAATTAACGAATGCGCAACTAAAAGTTGAATTTTTAACTAAAAACAATCATATTTAAACAAAAGATTAATTCTGTATCAAAAAATATGAATTTTAAATCAATTTTAAAAATTGTAAAACAAGTTGAATTTTCAACTAAAAAGAAGAATTTTTAAATAAAAACATTAATTTACTAATAAAAAGCAGAATTTTTAATAAAATTATAGAATTCCTAACCAAAATGTTGAATTTAAAAATAAAAACATAAATTTTCAAACAAAAAGATTATTTATCTACCACGAACAATCACCATCTGGAAACGAACTAAAAAAGCCACTAAATGTACTTTTAGAAAAAAAGTTTGGATAGAGCTTGAGTTCGGATTAGAATTAATGGCGTTATTGAAAGTGGCAATATTAAGAACGGCGCTATTGAGATTGGCATTATTAATAGCGGCACTATTTAGAGTGGCATTATTGAGAGCGTAATAATTTAGAGCGGTATAATTGAGAGTGGCATTATTGAGAGCGGAGTTATTGAGAGCGACACAATTGACATTGACACTGTTGTGAGCGGTGCTACTAAGAGCGGCGTTATTGAGAAGTAGGACTGTATATCATCTTGAGTATATAAATAACTTTTTGAAATAAAAATTATTTGCATTGAATCTGTGAAGCCTAAAATAGTGTATGTTGAAAACGTGCATAAAAATATCTTTCTATGTAACTTACCTGTAATGTGACATTGTCGGCAAAAACAATTGTATCGCGGGACACTCATTTTTTTGTCATTTTTATTATCAGTATAACAAAGTTGTGGAGCACCATCAGTTTCCTAAAAACATATTTTTTATATTTTAATTTAAGAAAAAATCAATCGTTTTGCAATATAAGGAAACTATGCATTAAGTTTTTGACTTACAGGGCATTGCAACTCAGGACACCCAAAAATCGTAGCTTCCTAAAAAAACATAATTTCAGTCACTGGGGGTACATTTTATCAATTTCTTTCTAGTTTGATAATCATATTTTTTAGACAAAAATGCAATTGTTTAGTTAAAAATTAAACTGTTTTTTTCAAGTAATATTTTTTGTATAAAAATTCTATTGTTTTTCTAAAAATTGTACTACTTCGTAGAAAATTAAAGTTTAGTTCAAAATTTATATTTTAGTGTTGAAAATGAGCTGAAATCTTTAACTTTCGACTGAAAAACACATAAATGTGTCGTTTTTTATTTAAGCTTTTTTTATATAAATTTAATCTTTCTTCGATAAAAATGTAACTAATTGATAGAGAATTTAAAAATTTTGTTTAAAATTCATCCTTTTTGCTTGAGAAAATTCTTCTTTGTGATTGAAAGTTTATTTTTTTTTGCAGAAACTTATTTTTTGTTAAAAAATTTGTATTTTGATCTTGAAAACTCAACAGGTTAATAAGAATATTTTTTGGACGGAAATTTAACTATTTCTTTGAAATTTTTTTCTGAAATGAAAAGTCAACTATTTTAAGAGAAATTTCATTTTTCTTGGATAAAAATGTAACTATTTGGTTGAAAATTAAAAAATTTTGCATAAAATTTAACTATTTATTGAAAATTTACTTTTTGTTAAAATTTAATATATTGTTGTTAAAAAGAGAACTGAAATTTTTTCTGGATGAAAATCTAACTATTTTTTTTAACAATACTTTTTTGTTTTAAATTAAAAATTCATATGCTTTAAGAGAAATTTCATCTTTCTTAGATAAGAATCTAACTTTTTGGTTGAAAATTGAATTATTTAAAAAAAAGTCATACTTTATGATTGAATATTCTATTGTTTTGTTGAAAATTGGACTATTTCGCAGAAAATTCATTTTTTGTTCAAAATTTATATTTTTTTGTTAAAAAATGAGCTGAAACCTTTAATTTTCAACTTAAATATAAATTTGTATCGTCTTTTATTTTAAACTTATTTGTTTTAGTATAAATTTTTTTTCTTGGATGAAAAAGCGACTATTTGGTAGAGAATTCAAATATTCTGTTTAAAATTTATCCTTTTTGTTGAACAAAATTCTTGTTTTTGATTAAAAATTAACAAACTGTTTTGTAGAAAATTCAACAACCTTGTTATAGAGGCACTCTTTGTTTAAAAATTCGTCCATTTCGATTGAAAATTAAATTTTTTCGGAGAAACTTATTTCTAGTTTAAAAATTCATATAAATATTTCATTAATAAATAATATCATTATTTTCCTAAATACTTTTTTCAAGGTTTTTACGTCAGTTGAAAATTCATCTCTTTGGTTGAAAGTTGAACTATTTTTTTTTAAATAATCTTTTTTAATTTAAAATTAAACTACTTCGGTACAAATTAAACTACAATAATGAAAAATTATTTTTTTCAATTGTAGAATTATATCTTTCTCTTCGAAAATTTAACTATCCAGTGGAAGAACCTTTTTTTGGATTAAAATTAATTCTTTAACAACAAATTTAACTTTCCAATTTTTTAGGACTGATCTTTTTTGGATGAAAATTCTTCTTTTTTGGTGAAAAAATAATTTTCTTGGTTTAAAATTTTATGTTTGTTAGGTAAAAATTCATCAGTTTCATGAAAAACGAATTTCCGCATGAACAATCAATTTTTGCTTCAAAATCGTATTTTTTGTTTGAAAATTCAACTTTTGTAGAAAAAATTAATTTTTTGGCTTGAAGGTTAAACAATTTAGACACATTTTTTTCTTGAGTGAAAAATCTTTAATATTTTTAATATTCGTCTTTTTGGTCTTAAAATTCTTTTGTCGTCTAAGAATTTCATCTTTTTTAAAATTAAAATATAAAATATGACACTTTTTTGTTGAGAATTAATTTTTCTAGGTTGAAAATGCAACTAGTATGTCAACAATTAAATGATTTTGTTAAACATTCAAGTATTTTGTTAAAAAGTTATCTTTCACAGTATAAATACGTTTTTTTTTTTTAATAAATAAATAAATACAAAAATTTTTAATTTTTATCTGAAATTCTGATTCATTACATTAAAAAAAGATTATGTGTGAAAAGTATTATAAGACTAAAATGCTAATATTTGAATACTAATGGTCGAAAAATTTTGAAAACCAAGATCTCCGACACTTTTTTTAAATCTACCAGCAATAACAATCAAAAAAATTCTGTAATCTAAAAATTAGTAAAATTAGTAAAAATTAGTAAAGTTCCTGTACATGAGAAGTAAGACCTCAGCTAAAAATGTCTACACAGCAACCTCCGAGGAACCTAAACATGATTCTGCACATGTTCCTGTACAGGTAATCTTGTTCGTTTCTAAACAGCAATTTGGCGAAAAAACCTTTACATGATTTTGCAAAGAAATTTGCGCCGGAAAAGGAACCTTAAAATGATCTTGTACAGGTTTCTTTATAGGTTCCTATCCCAAGGAAATTTAGGCCTTCCTTAACAAGATCCACTACATAAACCCACACCACAATTCATTATATGAAGAAACCTGTACAGGATCATTCAAATTCTAGCTTGTGTACAGGTTCCTTTTTAGGTTTATGTGCAATTACCTACTCCAAATTTTCTGCACAGGTACCATCGGGATTATCTGTTCAGGTTCGTGTACAGGATCCTGTACAGGTTCGTGTGCAGGATCATGTGCAGGATCATTCAACGTTCCTGTCTGGCAAAATGTGCAGGATCCTCCAAGGTTTCTGCACAGTAGCTTGTGCAGGATCCTTCAAGGATCCTGTATAACAACATGTGCAGGATCATCCAAGGTTCCTGTATAGTAAAATGTGCAGGATCTTTTAAGGTTCCTGTACAGTAATGTGCAGGATCCTCCGAATTGCCTGTATAGCAAGAAGTGCAGGATCCTTTAAGGTTCCTGTTTAGGAATTTTCAGCTGAGTTGTTTCTCCCACTACTGCTTACCCAACACATGGGTTGAGACCATTTCGTACTGTACCTTTGTGTCTTATCCTTAATAACTCACCGGATTAAAATTTCTTGGTGCAAAGGCGGTCGAAAATAGAGTTGCAATGACTAAAAATAGAAATAAAAATGTTTTTATTTATTTTAAATTAAATTCCACATAATTGTGGGTAAGCTTTATCAGAAAAAAAATTAAAAATATTTCTGGATACATCAAAAGTATCGTTTAGTGTTAATTTGTTGGCTGTTTAGGGTGGTGAGCAATTTTTTGGCATTGGAAATTGACAGTGAATAAAATTTTTTTGACGTAAAATTTTACAATGCTTAAACGAAAAATCTATCCAATCAGGTAAAAATGTAAAGCTTCGAAACTTAACAATTTTGGATAAAAACGCACGCCTATAAATTGTAGATTTAAATTAATTAATGATTTTTTAAATCGAACTGCAGTATCAAAAGATTTAGTGTGAAAGAAAATCGATGTATGATTAAAAATTTATCATTTTAGAAATTTTTAAAGAATTTTAAGTAATATGTTTATAAACGACTTTGCGCAATTTCAAATCATATTGCAAAATTTCTTCAGTCTATAATATTCTATTTTAATCCAGTCAATTAAAAATGTTTGTAATAAAACATTTTTTCTTTCATATTTAGCAATATTCCACTTTTAATGTCAAATTAACAATTATAATTGTGATATTAAAAACTTCACAATTTAAAACTTAATTGTTTGAAACGGAAAACCTTAAATCGTTAAAAAATTCAAAGCTCTTAAACACTTTTTAACGGTGCAATTTCAATTCTTCTGTGCCAATCATGTTTAACTTGTGAGAAAAATTGTTTTATATTTAAAAACAAAACGATTATAAATTTCAAACGACCTAAAATAAAAATAATATTAAATAGTTTTTTTATTGAGTGGAAGGTCGGCAAATTCTGTATTTTTAATAATTATTATTGAGTTTGAAACAAGACGAATAATTTTTTAATTTTCATAGAATTGGCAAAGGAACATTTTATGTATTTAAAATTGTCATCAAGCTGAAATGTAGAAAATTTGGATTTTCAAAACTTTATGCCTTGCAAAAAAGTCAATTTCTTGTTTCAAATATTTTTACTAACTTTCAAGTGGGCCCTTTGGTTGAACTCTATCCTGACAATTTTTAATATTTTTGTGAAATTGTTTTATTTCTATTAAAAAAATAGGCAAACAATCCTTGATACAGAATGAAATCAAGTGAATGGAAAAGATATTTAAAAATTTAAAAAATTTCGAATTAAAATTTTTAATCTTTTTAAGTGCTTTGAAAGTTTTTAGTATAATAAATAAAATTCTTAAATTCCTGTGAAAATTTTCAATGCTATTTTATTTGCAAAAATAAATTTATTGAAAAATACAATTAAACGAGAACAAATTTGAACGAATAAATAGCAAACGAACACTTATGCACCTGAAGAAATGTTTGCTCAAGTCAAACAAATTTTCTCTTTGTTAAAGAGACAAATAAATATTTTATTTAATAAAAAAATATGTGACTGATTCAAATAAAATTTATTTAATTAAAAAAACTAGTGTTAAGCTCAAACAAATTTTATTTGAATGAAATAAATTCTGTCTTTGATATAGGGTTGGACAAATGTTTGTTTCATATAAACGAACATTTTTCTTAGTGTGACTTTAAAAACAAATTAAAGAAATTAATAGAGAAATTTAGAAATTCTCAAATAATAATTGAGAGTACAAGAATATTTTTAAAAATGTACAACAAAATGTAGGTTTTTGAAGATTTCAAGAATACTTTTTAGCATTTTTTAAAAAATTGTAAAGAATAAATAAAATTTCTTTTGAAAAATAAGGTTGACGAAAATTTGTAATAGCTTTAGGAGAATATGAAGCTATTCAATTATTTTAAAATGTTTTTAAGATGATACCAAAATTCTTTTAGGATTCCTGGAAAAGTTCCAAGCGACTTTTTTTGAAATTCTGTTAAGCGAATATAAAAAAGTACAGCAAATATAATTTTACGGTATAAATTAAAATTAAAAAATTATTAGTTTTTTGCGATTTAAAATTAGAATAATTTAACATCTGATTTAAAAAGATTTTGTTACAACAAATTGCAATATTTAAATGTTCAATGTATTATTCATAAAATTTTAAACATTATAATTATGACTATTCAGAAAAAAATTAATTTCTGACAAATTATGAAATAGTTGAATTTGCAAGTGAAAAGGATAAATTAAAAAAAAAAGCAATAGTGGAATTTTTAGTTATAAATGTTAATTTTCGGACAAAAGAAATAAAAATTTAAAAGAAATACGTACATTTTTCTGAAAATATTAAGAGGTAAATTTTTTAACAAAAATAAATAATATTTAGACAAAAAAGTGTTTCAGCCAAGTAAGAAAAAGATTATAAGAAATCAAACCAGTCTCCCCGTAGCTTGGTCGGTAAGAGCATCAGACCGGGAGTCTGAAAGACTTGGGTTCGAATCCCGGCGGAGCTTAGAACAATTTTTTCGAAAATCAAAAATATATATCAATATTCATAAAATATAACTTTTAAACTAGTAGATTAAGAAATAAAATAAGAAAACAAAACAGTTTATTTATATAGTTATATGCTTACTCAGAAAGAAAGCGAATACCACTTTTTCCATCATCTTGAAAATTAAATTGTAAGACAATCTTTTTTTTTGATAAAGACAATTTTATGAAGAAGAACTCGTGAGATAAAAAGATCGATTGAAGAAAAAAATATTCTGAGAATGAAAATAAGCGTCATCTGTTTCGCCTTATATAGAAAAAATTGTCGTAGCCATTACGAAAACGTTATCAAGATTACTTTATTACGCAAATAATTTCAGGATCTCCTTATATGTGTTCATTTTTGGAGTCGAAAAAGCATACCCCTTTAGGACAAAAATAGTAAATTAGTAATTAATTATGTTTAGCAGCTAATTTTATTTAGTAAAAGCTTTTTAATTTTAAATTGTCCTTCACTTTTCAGTTAGTAAACTATTACATCAACTATTTAAAAATCAGTGTGATAATTTATATTTCATATGAAAATATTGAACTTTCATTTTTTTTATATTAATTTGAAAACCAAAAAACAACAAATTTCCAACGAAAAAAAAACTTTCACTCACACAAGAAAAAAAGGTAAATTAAATTGTTAAACCTTTTAACCCAATGAAGAACTTTTCATACAAAAAATTGAATTTTTAATTAGAAAATATGCATTTTTAGAAAAAAAATTAATTTTGAACAAAGCAGTTTCATTTTAAACAAACGAGATAATCCTCAAGCAAAAAAGATTAATTGTCAAATAAGCTGTTTTATTTTTTTTTTGAGAAAGAGGAATTTTGTACTAAAACCTATCAATTTTCAAACCAAGAAGGAAACATTTTTAAAAATGAATTTTTATCCGAGAGAAATTGTAATTTGGCTTTACAATATCAAAGTATAAGTTTGAACTTTTTTTTAGAAAACAATTCAATTTTTAATAAAAAAGGATTATATTGAAAAAAATTGTTGAATATTTAACCATCTAGTTGTATTTTGATCCAAGAAAGACCAATTTTCTAGTAAAACAGATAAATTTTCAAATAAAAAATGTACATTCTCAAAATAAATACTCGAATTATGATACAAAAAAAATTTATGCTGACTTCTTAATACCAAAATATGAATTTTTCATCAAGAAATACGTTTTTAATTTTCAACCAATAGAGACTGCAATTGACTTTTTAACCAAAAAATTGTGAATATTATATAAAAAAAAGTCTACAATAGTTGAATTTTTATTTTAAAAAATTCAATTTCCACTAAAATAGATACATTTTTATATAAAAAAATAGTTATTTTTTTATTTGAAATATATTTATTTCGAGGTTTCAACCCGAAAATATTTTTTTAAACGACAAAAAAGACATCTAAAAAAGAATTTAATATTCAAAAAAAATTTGAATTTTCAACCAAGAAGGATAAACTTTTAATAAAATTGTCATACTGTCAAACTGACAGTTGCATTTTTATAAAAAAATTTAATTTCTACTAAAATACGTGAAATTAAAAATGAAAAGGACGAAGTGAGAGAAAAATAGTGGATTTTTCATTTTAAAAATAAATAAATTTTATTCTTTAACATGAAAATATGAGTTCTAAATAAAAATGTAGTTCTCTACGAAGTTAATTGAATTTGTAACTAAGAATGATACATTTTTAACAATATTTTTTAATTTTTAGGAAGATAATAAAATTTATAGCTAAACAGATAATTTTCAGACGGAACTAACTATAAAAAACGAAAATATGCATCTAATGCAAATAAATCACAAACAAGAATAGTATATCGGTGCTAGTGCGAAAATTTTATTTAAAAAATTCCTTAACTTTTCCTTGTTCAATTTGAAAATTTAAATATTGTTCAGAAGACAAAATATTTTTTGTTCCTTTAAAATAAGTTTAATAATATTCAGTTAATAATGTACAAGTACTGTTAGATGAGATAATTATATATGGATTTTCAAGAACCTGAACAAATAAAATTAACAAAAAAATCAATGAAAATACAAAACCTAACTTTTTTCTTATAAAATAAAAAATATATCATTTTAATTATAATAAATATATTTTAATTTTTAGATTATTCGATTTTTACTTCCTCGTAATATAAAAATTAATATTTTGGCAATCAGAATACATTTTTTAAAATTTTAAGTGTTTCACCAAATTTATGAAAAATTTAAACTGATTATGTTAAACACAATTTCAAATGCTTTTTTAAAATATTTAGGATTAAAAAATTATTATTTTTCATTATTGTATTTTTTCCATTCGAACTCTTCATATAAATATTCACGATTAACAACAACAAAAATTTTTGGTCTTTTTCCGGTTAGCAAATTTTTATAATTTTTTCAGTTTTTAGTACAAAAATCTTCCTAATATCTTCAAATGTAAAGCATTTACTATCAAATAAAATTATTTAATTGTAAATGAGTAAGATTTCAAATTCGTTTTTATTTTCATTCTGGATTGAACAAGAGAAAAATTTTTTATCTAAAATACTATTTATTTTCAATATTTTTTCTACGGCAAATAAATAAATAAATTTTTTTTTTGCAATTTCTTTCTGAATCAAAGGAGAACAATTAGTTATTAAAAAAAAATTATTGTATTATAAGAGAGAATAATTTAGTATTTCGAAATTAATTGACTTTTTTGGGCTTCCTAGGTTTTGTTTCACCTCTGATAACATGATTTTTTAAACAATCCTTGAAAAAATTATTTTATGATTCTTATAGAATGAAAAATAATAATTATTGGTCAAAGAAAATTGAAGTTTCTAAAAAAGCTAAAAGTTTAATTATAATATTCTCCTTTTAGCTAAATCATTATTTTTTGAAAAAAAAAAGTTTTTAAACACACTTTATCTATAATAAACATCTTAAAACGCATTTTTGATATTCATATAATTCTACATCGCAAAAAATGAAATGATATCAGTAATTTTTTTATTATCGTATGTAAGGTTGTTGGAAATATTACCCAATTTGGCTAACCTTGAAAACACGTGCTCTATCCAAATTTTTATTTACCTTTATAAACCGTAAATTATTTGTCGCATATTTCTTCACGAAATTAATTTCAAGATTCAGCATTTCGAATAAGGAATGTAAATGAAGTTATTTTTTTAAACATTTGTTATCAATTGAGAGCTTTAAAAATGAAAAATAAATTTTTTCCTTTTTTAAATTAGTTTTTTCTACTATTAAATAAATTTCGGCTATATGAAAAACTTTGTTTTTTGTTTTTGTTTTTATGTAAAACATTTGATGGATTTTTTGAAATTTGTGACCTCCAAAAACCTTTAAAATAATTAAATTTCCTATAATTATTGAATTTTTGATATCCGTAGAAATCTATGGAAATAAAATTTAATTTAGACCGTAAAATCTAAATTATTTAAAATTTCTCAATTTAAATTTAATTTAATTTATTCATTGAAGATCTCTAGAAAAAAACATAATAATCCCTAGAAATCTTTGAAATTCCAATACTTAAATAATTCATGCAACACTTTAAATCTTGAAAAAAATCTCCAAAAACCTTAACATCTTTAGAAATCTAAAAAACCAAAGCTTCCAAAGTTCTTTAAAAATCTCTTGAGATATTTGGAACTCCTACAGAATTTTTAAAATTTCTCAGAATTTAGTATATCTGATAATTTGATTTAGGAACCCCTCAAAACCCTAGAAATCTTTGAAATTTTGTGAAATTAATTGAAATATTGAATGATAACTTGGGATCAGTTTAATCCCGAAATTCATTAAAATTCCTAGGAATTTGGGAAATCCCTTGTAATCCTTTAAGATTTATTAAAATCCCTTGGGTCTATTAAATCCCTAAGAAGTCCTTAAAATCAATGACATTTTATTTATTTTTAAAAATTCTCTTGAATTCCTGTGAAATATTTGGAATTCTTACAATATTATATAATTCATATATTGAAATTATTTAGAATCCCCTGAAATCTCCAAAAAAAATTTTAAGTTCTTAAAAGTCCTTGGAGATTTAATAAAATTCTTGAATATTCTGAAATTTTTTGACATTCCTAATAATTTTTTGAATTAGGTTTAATCCCAAAGAATCCCTTAAAATTCTATGAAATGTCATTCATTTTTCAAAGTTGTCTAAAAATCCATTGAAATATTGGGAAATCCTACAAAATGAGTTGAAATTCCTTAGAATTTTTTATATTTCTTAAAAATAATTATCATCCTTTAAAATTTCTAGGAATTCGTGCAATCCCTTGCAATTCTTTGAGATTTATTAAAATCCTTAAATCTTGTGAAGGTCCTCAAAGTACCCAAAAACCCATTTAAATATGCTGCGTTCCTAATAATCCCTCAAAATTCGATGGAACAATTAATAATTTTTTAAAATCTGTAAACCGCTTGAAATATTTGAAATTTCTACAAAAGTTTTTAAAAATCCCTTGAAATTTTGTACAACGCTTAAAATTATTAAGAATATACTATAATCCCTAAAAAAATTTGAAATCCCTTAAAATCCCTGGAGCTTCATAAAATCATTGCATCTTTTGAAATTCCTAAAATTAAAATTTTTTAATTAATTACATAATCGAAATTAAAAATTAAAATTTGTAACCCGAAAATCCCTTTGAATCTGTGAAATCCCTTAGAATCTCTTGAAATTCAACGACACTTACATATTTTCCAAAGTTCTCTAGAAATTTCAAAAAATATTTGGGAATCCTAAAAAATTTTTCAAAATCCTTAAAACTTTTTATATGTTTTCAAATTATTCAGAATTCATTAAAATCCCTAGAGATTTTTTAAATCCCTTGCCGTCCTTCGAGATTAATTAAAATCCTTGAATCTGAATAAATTCCTTAAAATACATTAAAATACCTTTAAATATGCTGCAGCCCTAATAATCCTTTGAAATCTAATGAAATTTTCTTTATTTTTCGATTTTATCTGGAAATCGCTTGAAACATTTGGATTTTGTAGAAATTTCTTTTAAAATTCCTTGAAATTTTGTACATCTCTTGAGATATTTGAAAATCCCCTAAAATCCCTAGAAATTTTATATTTCCCTTGAAATTCTGAAGTGATCAATTAAAATCTCAAAACCTTGTGAAATTTCCTGGAATACCTCAAAATCCCTTTAAATCTATAAAATCCCATAGAATCTCTTGTAATTTTATAAAATTTTCCAAAGTTCTCTAGAAATACATTAAAGCATTTGGAAATCGTACAAAATTCTTTAAAATTCCTAGAAATTTTTGTCTACCTTTCAAATTATTTAAAATCCCCTGAAATCCCCAGAAATCTTGAAAATCTTGCAGAATCCTTTACATACTTATTAGTCCCTTAAAATCTGTTTAATCTCAAGGAATCCCTAGAAATCAATGAAATTTTGAATATTTTCTAAAGTTCTTTTGAATTCCTTATGAAAAATTTGGAATTCTTATAAAATTTGTTTAAAAATCTTAAAACCTTGTTTATCTCTTGAAATTACTTAGAGTCACCGAAAATCCTTCGAAATTTTATTAAATCCCTTGAAATCATTGGAGGTTTAATAATATCCTAAAATATTGTGAAATTCCTTGACATACCTAATAATTCCTTGAAATCTGTTTAATCCCAAAGAATCCCCTCCAATTCTATGAAATTTCATTCATTTTTTAAAATTCTTTGAATTTCTTTGAAATATTTGGAATTGTTAAAAAATGCTTCAAAATCTCTTAAGTTTATCTGTCGAAATTATTTAGAATCCCCTAAAATCCCTCAAAATTTTTGAAATTCTTCAAAATCATTGGAGATTCGATACAATCCTTGACTCTTGTGAAATTCCTAGACATACCTAATTATCCCTTGAAAACTATTTAATCACACAGAGTCTGCCGAAATTCAATAAGATTTTATTTATTTTCCAAAGTTTTGTAGAAAACCATTTGAACAATTGGAAATCTTACCAAATTCTGTGAAATCCCTGGATTTTTAAAATATCTCTTATATTGTTTGAAATCCCCTAAGATACCCAGAATTCTCCTGATTTTTTAAAATACTTGGATAATTAATTAAACCATTGAAAAATTTCTTCAAATACCTCAAAATCCCTAGAAATCTGTGGACTTCTTGTGAAATTTCTCAATTTACTTAAATTCTCTTTGAATATTTATCTGAAAATAAAAATAATATTTGGAAGTTTAATAAAATCTTTACATATTTTTAAAAATTTTTTACATCTTTTGAAATCATGAAAAATCCCCTGAAAGCTTTAGACATTTTTTTTAACCGTTGAAATTCTTGAAATATTAAATCAAATCTTTCAATCTTACAAAGTATCCTTAAATTCCTAATAATCCCTTGATAACTATTGAATCCCCAAGAATCCCATAAAAATCAATTTAATTTAATTTATTTTCCAAAGTTGTCTTAAATTGCTTAGAAAATATTTGGAGTTCTTAGAAATTTCTTAGAAATCCCTTGAAATTTTGTTTATTCCTGAAATTTATTTAGAATTATCTAAAATGCTCAGAAAATTTTTAAATCCCTCCAGATCCTTGGAGATTCAATAAAAACTTTCAATCTTGCACAATTCATTGATCCCTAAGAATCCCTCACCAATAAATTAAAATCTCTAGGAATTTGTGAAATCCCTTGAAATCCTTGGAGCTTTACTAAATTCCTTAAAATCAATCAAATGCCTGAGAAGCCCTTTAAAATCAATGACATTTTATTTATTTTTGAAAGTTCTCTTGAATTCCTTTAAAATTCGTAAACAAATTCTTTCAAAATTTTTTTTAATTCCTTTGAAATTTTGTTTATCCCTTAAAATTATTTAGAATCCCCTAAAACCCCTTGAATTTTTTGAAACTCCTTTTAAATTCACTGACGTACTTATTAATCCCCTAAAATCTTAATCCCAAGGAATCCATAGAAATGATTCAAATTTTATTTATTTTCCAAAGTTCTCTAGAAATCTCTTGAAATATTTGTAAATACTAAAAAAATGTTTAAATTCCTTCAGATTTTTTTTAATTTCTTGAAAACATTTAGAATCCTTAAAAATCCCTAGAAATTTTGTAATTCCCTTGCAATCTTTCGAGATTTATTATAATCCATAGAATCTATTAAATCTCTAAGAAGCCCTTGAAAATCAATGAAATTTCGCTTATTTTTTAAAGTTCTCTTGAATTTCTTATACGGTAATAGGAATTCTTCAAAAATTCTTTGAAATCCACTAAATCCCTTATAATCATTGGAGATTCCCTTGAATCTTGTGAAATTCCTAAAAATACATAATAATCCCTTGAAATCTGTTTAATTTCAAAGAGTCCCCCGAAATTCAATATAATTTCATTTATTTCCCAAATTTTTGTAGAAATCCATTTTAACATTTGGAAATTCTACCAAATTCTTTTAAATTCCTGGAAATTTTTAATATCTCTTAAATTATTTAGAATTACCCAAGACCCCCAGAAATCTTTGAAATCACTTCAAAGCCCTTAAATTTCTTAGATAATTAAAATAATCCTCTAAATCTTGAAATATTCCTTCAAACTCCTTAAAATTCCTGAAAATCTGTGAACGCCAAAAAATCAGTCACATTTTATATAATTTAAATTAAACTTTTTTTATTGGAGTTATCTATAAAAAATTTTTAATTCCTTGAGTCTTTTGAAATTTCTTAATATGTTAAAAATCCCTTTAAATATTGATCTGGAAATCACAATAATATTTAGAATTTTTATAAAATCTTTTAATATTCTTAGAAATTTTTTACATCTCTTGAAATAATTAGGAATCCCCGAAACTCTTGGACATTTTTTTTAACCGTTGAAATTCTTGAGAGATTAAATGAAATCCTTCAATCTTGGTAAATATCCTTGAATGCCTAATAATCCATTGATATCTATTAAATCCCCAAGAAACCCTTAAAATTCAATAAAATTTAATTAATTTTCCAATCTTCTCTTGAATTCCTAAATAAATATTTGGAATGCTTACAAAATTCTTTGAAATCCCTTGAAATTTTGTTTATTGCTTGAATTTATTTATAATTCTCTAAAATCCTCAACAATTTTTAAATCCCATGCAATCCTTGGAGATTTATTAAAATCCTTGAAATCAATTTGATCTCTAAGAATCCCTTAAAAAATAATGAAATTTTATTTATTCTTGAAAGTTCTCTTGAATTCCTTCGAAATTAAAAAAAAAAATTCTTACAAAATTCTTGGAAGTTTCATCGAAATTTTTCTAATCCCTTGAAATTATTTAGAATTCCCTTAAATCCCTAGAAATTTGTTCAATTTCTTTGAAATCCTTGAAAATTCCTTGAGATACTTATCAACCCCTTAAAATCTGTTTAATCCCAAGGAATCCCTAGAAATTAATGAAATTTCATTTATTTTCCAAATTTTTCTAGAAATCTCTTTAAATATTTGTAAATCCTTTAAAAAAATTTTTAATCTCTTAGGATTTTTCACATTTCTTGAAATTATTTAAAATCCTTTAAAATCCTTGGAAATTCTGGAATTTCCTTACAATAAGGCAAGATTTATTAGAATTCATAGAATCTATTAAAACTCTAAGAAACCCTTGAAACCAATGAAATTTCGAATATTTTCAAAAGTTCTCTTGGATTCCTTAAGAAATATTTGAATTTCTTGCAAAATCCTTTAAATTTTCTTAAAATTTTGTTTATCTCTTAAAATTATTAAGGGTCCCCGCAAATCCCTTGAAATATCTGAAATCCCTTGAAATCTGTTATATTCCAAAGAATTCCTTGAAATTCTATAAAATCATATTTATTTTCCAAATTTATCTAGAAACCCCTTGAAATTTTGGGAAATCATAAAAAATTCTCTAAAATCCCTGAGAATTGTTTGTTTTTCTTTGAATAATATAGAATCATTTTAAATCTATAAACGTTTTTAAAAATCCTTAGAAATCCTTTGGGATTTATTTAAATCTATGGAATTTATTAAATCTCTAAGAAGCCCTTGAAATCGATAAAATTTTTATTATTTTGGAAATTTCTCTTGAACTCCTTTGAAATATTTGGAATTCTTAAAAAATTCTTTAAAATCCCTTGAAAATTTTTTTATCTTTCGAAATTATTTAGAATCCCCTAAAATCCCTCAAAAGTTTTGAAATCCCTTCAAATCATTGAAAATTCTATATAAGACTTGAATCTCGTGAAATTCCTTAAAATAACTTCAAATTCCTTTAAATTTGTTGCATCCCTAATAATCCCTTGAAATGAATGAAATTTCTTTTACTTTCTAAAGTTGATTAGAAATCCATTAAAAAAATTTGGAAATCTCACAAGATTTTGTAAAATCCCTGGTAATGTTTTTATATCTCTTAAATATCTCTTAAATTATTTAAAACCCCCTGAAATCCCAATAAATCTCTAAAATCCTTTAAAATCCTCCGAAATTGAATAAAATCCTTGAATCTGGTAAAATTCTTGATATACCTAATAATCCTTTGAAATCAGTTTAATTACAAAGAATTCCTTGAAACGAATGAAATTTAATTCATTTTCCATAGGTCTCTAGAAATCCCTTCAAATATTTTCAAATCCTACAAAAATCTTTAAAATTACTCAGATTTTTTTATATTTATTAAAATTATTTAGAATCCTTAAAAATCCATACGAATATTTGAAATCCCTTGCAATCTTTCGAGATTGATTAAGATCCGTGAAATTTATCAAATCCCTAAAATCCAGCGAAAATCAATAAACTTTTATTTATTTTTGAAATTTATCTCAAATTATTAGTGAAATATTTGGAATTCTTTGAAATTTCTTCATGTTCTGAAATTATTTCGAATCCCCTGAAATTCCGAGGAATTTTTAAAATCCCTTACAATCCTTGGAGATTCAATAAAATCTTTGAATCTTGTGGAATTTCTAGAGATATCTAATAACCCCGTGAAATAAATTTAATCCCTACGTATCCCTTGAAATTCAAAGAAATCCAATTGATTTACCAATATTTTCTAGAAATCCCTTTCTACAATTTAAATTCTACAAAAAAGACTAAAACCCTTTAATACCCTCAAATTCAGAGCTTTAAAAGATTTTTACTGTGCTTAAAAATTCTTTTAAAATTTGTTACGTCCTTTAAAAGTACTTAGAATCTCCTAAAATCTACAAAAACTTCTTTTTTTCTTTAAATCATGAGAAATTCATTGAAAAAATTCCTTAAAATCTGTAGAACCTCCAAGAATCCCTTGAAATTTCATGTATTTTTTAAATTTATCTAAAAATCCGTTGAAATATTTTAAAATCACAAAAAAATATTCAAAATCCCTTGAATTCTTTTTTTATTTTTTAAATTTATTTAGAATCCCCTAAAACTTTTGAAATCCCTTAAGATCCTTGGAGATTCAATAAAATCCTTCAATCGTGTGAAATTTCTTGAGATATCTAATGACCCCGTGAAATAAATTTAATCCCTACGTATCCCTTGAAATTCAAAGAAATGCAATTGATTTACCAATACTTTCTAGAAATCCCTTTCTACAATTTAAATTCTACAAAAAAGACTAAAACCCTTTAATAGTCCCACATTCAGAGCTTTAAAAGATTTTTACTGTGCTTAAAAATTCTTTTAAAATTTTGTACGTCCTTTAAAAGTAGTTAGAATCACCTAAAATCCACAAAAACTTCTTTTTTTCTTTAAATCATGAGAAATTTATTGAAAAAATTCCTTAAAATATGTAGTACCTCCAAGAATCCCTTGAAATTCACTGAAATTTTATTTATTTTTTAAGTTTATATAAAAACCCGTTGAAATATTTTAGAATCACACAAAAATATTCAAAGTCCCTCGAATTCTTTTTTTATTTTTTAAATTTATTTAGAATCCCCTGAAACTTTTGAAATCCCTTAAAATCCTTGGAGATTCAATAAAATCCTAAAATCGTGTGAAATTCCTTGAGATATCTAATAACCCCGTGAAATAAATTTAATCCCTACGTATCTCTTGAAATTAGAGAAAATGAAATTTATTCACGAATACTTTCTAGAAATCCCTTTCTACAATTTAAATTCAACAAAATAAACTAAAACCCTTTAATAGCCCCAAAATCAGAGCAATAAAAGATTTTTACTGTGCTTAAAAACTGTTTAAAATTTTGAACGTCCTTTAAAATTACTTAGAATCTCCTAAAATCCATTACAAATTCTTGTTTTCTTAAAATCATGAGAAATTCATTGAAAAAATCCCTTAAAATCTGTAGAACCTCCAAGAATCCCTTGAAATTTACTGAGATTTCATTTATTTTTTAAGTTTATATAAAAATCCGTTGAAATATTTCGAAATCATACCAAAATATTCAAAATCCCTTGAAATTTTTTTTTATGTTTTAAATTTATTTAGAATCCCCTGAAACTTTTGAAATCCCTTAAAATCCTTGGAGATTCAATAAAATCCTGCAATCGTGTGAAATGCCTTGAGATATCTAATAACCCCGTGAAATAAATTCAATCCCTACGTATCCCTTGAAATTCAAGGAAGTGCAATTTATTTACCAATACTTTCTAGAAATCCCTTTCTACAATTTAAATTCTACAAAATAAACTAAAACCCTTTAATAGCCCCAAAATCAGAGCTGTAAAAGATTTTTACTGTGCTTAAAAATTCTTTTAAAATTTGTTACGTCCTTTAAAAGTACTCAGAATGTCCTAAAATCCATTAAAAATTCGTTTTTTCTTTAAATCATGATAAATTCTTTTAAAAAACTAAAAAACCTCTTAAAATCTGTTGAAGCTCTAAGAATCCCTTGAAATTTAATGGAAACCCATTTATTTTGTAAAGGTATCAAGAACTCTCTTACAATTTTGATATCTCTTGAAATTACTTGGAATTCCCTAAAATCACTAGAAAAATTTCGAAATCCATTGAAATCCTTCCAGATTTAATAAAATTATTTATTTTCATTAATTGCCTTGAAACATCTAAAAATTCTATTGAATCTGTGAAATCCCCAAGAATCCCTTGAAATTCAATAATATTCCATTCATTTTCCAAAGTTCTCTTGAAAACCTTTGAAAATCTAGAAATCCTGTAAAATGCTTTATTTTTGTATGTCTCTTGAATTATTTAGAATCTCCTAAGATCCCTGAAAAATTTCGAAATACCTTGAAATCCTTCGAGATGGAAAAGAATCCTTAAATCTGATGAAATTCCTTAAGTTACCTATTAATCTCTTAAAATCTATTAAATCTCTAAGAATCCCTTAAAAATTCAATGAATTTAATTTGATTTCAATAGTTCTCTGGAAATCCCTCAAAATATTTGGAATTCATAAAATATTCTTCAAAATCTCATCACATTTTGCATAATTATGAAATCATCTAAAATCTCCTAAAATCCCTAGAAAACTTAGAATTTCCTTGAAATCCTTGCAAATACACGCATTATTTAGCCAGATCTTACGAATGAAATTTTTCAAGGAATCTGCATTATCATTAGAGATTAAAAAATTTTCTTGCGGCCTTTTCAGAAAATAAAAATGGACCTATGAATTAAGCAGTTTGTGAATAAAATTTTCCTGAAAATATATCTTCTCCTTCGCTCCGCTGGTAATACAGACACAGAACTTTCGATGTCAGATCGGTTTTTTCCCTTAAGCTACTGGAGAAATTGAAAGAAGGTCTCTTTTAAAAAAATATAGGCATGGTTTTGCAAGGTGTTAAAAATTTAATTTTTCAAGAAATCTGTATTATCATCGGAGATTAGCATAAAATCCTAACGTATTTTTAGACTAGATGGAGCTAGGAATTAATCTTTTCCCTTGAGCTACTAAAGAGATCGAAAGAAGCATATTTTTTCAGAAATACACGCATTATTTTTTTCAGGCGTTACGTCTTCACATTTTTTAAAAGGCTGGATTATAATCAGAAAATAGCATAAATTCTTAAGGTCTTTTCAGACTAGATGGAGCTATGAATTAAACTTCCGATTACAAGTCGTACGTTTTTCCCTTAAGCTACTAGAAAGATCAAAAGAAGAATCCTTTTTTAAAAATATACATATTATTTTGCCAGGTGCTACAAATCAAATTTCTAAACGGAATCTGTATTGTCACAAAAGATTAACAGAAATTATTAACGCCTTTTCAGACTAGATTAACTAAATTTTTTAAAATTAAATTTCTTCCGAAAAAGGGTCTGCTCTTTCGCTCTGCTAGGAATTGAAGCACAAAAAAGATGTTGAGAATTTATGCTTTTCTTTACTTATAATAAAGATTCCATGAAAAATTTTATTTTTATCACCTGGTAAAATAATACCTGTATTCCTGAAAAAGGATTCTTCTTCCGATCTAGTATCTTCCCCAGTTGCTTCATGGAAACATACCCGAGCGGTGCGTCCCTATAAATTTTTTTTTTTAATTAAAAGAGTTTTATAGAAACTTAGAACTTTGAAAATGGAAAGTTTAGATAATAGAACGCAATTTTGTGACATCAGCTTTATTAAAATAAGGAAAATAAAAAGTTCTTGAATTTGTAAACAGGTTACGTCATATTTACGGACATAATGTTTTTAGAAGTTACTGCTTTTGAACGCAAAAACAATAAATATTTACACACATTATCTATTTCGTCACACCTGATTTTCATTGAAAAGAATCCCTTCATCGACGCGGATAAGGAAATCAAAATAAATTTTTAGGTGAGTTTAATAAATCCCTAATATTTTAATCGAAACAAAAATTGTTCACAAATAAAATATATATTTCGTTGACAGCACAGCAATGTACGAATTTTCAGTCACATCGCCTAGAAATTTGTTCAAAACCACAAAAAATAAATGGACTTTTTCCCAAACATAAATAATTTTTTTCTCGAAAAAAATATATATAGAGGTTTCGCAACGTTTGTATAAATTTGATTTACAATCATGAATTTTATATAAATTAAGCTTTGATTTTATTAAACCAAATTTCCCACATCAAATGAAAAAAATCTTTATTTCTCCACAATAAAAATTTAATTTTCTGCAATTCGGGAGGGGGGGAGGGGATAGACATTTTCTTATCATTTTGTTGAAAATTTAAGAATTTTCTTAACAAGGCATCCTTTTTAGTTGTAAATTCAAATGTTTTTTTTTAAATTGGCATTTTAAGTTAAAAATTCAGTTCTTTTCGTTAAAAATAAACTATTTTTTAAAACTCATATTTCGTTGCCAATAAATTAAGTGAAATATTTTGTCGATAGATAATTTTTTTTTATAATTTGCCTTTTTGATTTATCACTTTATATTTTTTCAGTATAAATATGACATTTTTTTCAGAAGCAAATGCAACTGCTTTGATGAAAATTGAACTATTTCCTATAATTTTTTTTTTAATTCCTATTTTCATGTTAAAAATTCCATTGAAATCTTCTTGGACGAAAGTTCAACTCTTTTTTTTTTATTTGTCTTTTTGATGTGAAAATTCACCTGCTTTAGTAGAGTTTTCATTTTCCTTGAAGAAAAATGCATCTGTGGATTAAAATTTAAGAATCTCTTTAAAAAGTCTTATTTTTTGTTAAAAATTAGACTATTTATCGAAAATTAACTTATAGTTTACAATTTTTATTTTGGTATTGGAATTTTGTTTTGAGAAGAAATTTCATCTTTCTTGAATTAAAATGCAACTTTTCGATTACAAATTCAAAATCTTTTTTAAAAGTTTGTCTTTTTGACAATTTTGTTGGAAAGTCATACTTTTTGGTTGAAAATTCTGCTGTTTTGTGGAAAATTCAGCTATTATGTAGAAAATCTACTTTTTGTTTAAATTGAAAATTTTGTTGTTGAAATCAGATCTCAAATCTGTCCTGGATAAAAGTATATCTTTCACAAATCAGTTTGTATTTTCTTACTAAAAATTTATCTGTTTTAGTAAAAATTTAATCTTTTTGGATAAAAATAAAACCACTTGGTAGAGAATTCAACTATTTTGTTTAAAATTCATCCTTATTGTTTAAAAAATTTCGTCTTTTTCGATTAATAATTCGATTTTTTCGGGGAATCTTTTTTCCGATAATTCAAAAATTTTTTTAAAAATTTATCTTTTTGACTTAAAAATTCATCGTTCTAGTAGAAATATCATTTTTTGCGAAAACTCAACTTATTGGTTACAAATTATTCTTCTTTGCTGGAGTATTTAAATTTTTTGGTTTAAAATTAATCTTTTAGCTGAAAATGTAACTTTGCCATTTTTTAAAGATTTATTTTTTTTAGTTAAAAATTCCTCTTTCATCAGTAAAAGAATAATTGTCTTAATTTTTAAATATTAATGCTAAATATTTAAAATTTGAAATAATAACAATCTGAATATTTTTTACATTTAAATATTTATTAGGTGCCATTACATAACATTTTTATACATATATTGACATTATTCAAAATTCGATAAAGAACAACCATTTATTTTGTTGTATTCCCAATGAATAAAAATATGTTTCCTTATTCTTTTAGTCCTCCTGAAATATGCGTCCGGATATTGCAAAATATTTATTCAGCACCTCGAATTCAGAATATTAATGAATATTCTTACAATTAATTGGAGGAATTTTTTGGACATCTGAAATAGATATTAATTTTTAATGACATGGAAATAATTATGTATATTTATTTTAAAATCTGACACTCCGACGAAAATAGTATGTGTAATATTTGAAATATGTGAATAAATTTTCAAATTTAAAAAAGCACAAGCTATTGGCCAGTAGTTTTAAAAAATATTAAGCTACTGTCAAAATTTCAAGAATTTTATTATTTCAGGTTTTTTTGAATTTTAAATTGTCTGAAATTTTATTCTTCAGGAATTGGACAATCTTTTGAAATCTTTTTAAATTTTGGGATGACTGAAAAATCCCGAAAAATAAAATTCCCGACACAGTAAGATTCCCGAATTAGAAAATTCTCGAATAATCAAATTCGCGAATAATGAAATGGCTGAAAGATAAAAATACCGATTTGGAAAATTTCCAAATAATAAAATACACGAATAATAAAATTACCGAAAAATAAAAATACCGAATTGGAAAATGGCCGAAAAATAAAATTCGCCAATAATAAAATTTCCGAAAAATAAAAATACCGAATTGGAAAATTCCCGAATAATAAAATTATCGAATAATAAAATTTCAGAATTATAAAATTCCCGAATTGGAATATTCCCGAATAATAAAATTTACGACAGTTTATAATATTACCGAATTGGAAAATTCCCGAATATTAAAGTTCCCGACAGTTTATAATATTATCAAATTGGAAAATTCCCGAATAATAAAATTCCCGACAGAAAATTGCCGATTTATAAAATATCCGAATTGTAAAATTCCCAAATTTTAACAATTAGAATTTTGTATAAATATATTTTATTGATTACAAATACAACAATAAGATATTATTTTCAAAAATTATTTTCAACATTTAAAATTTCGAAGCTTATTTTTTGAATTAAAAATAGCAATAATTTTTCATCAAATATTTCTAGGTAACGCATGTTTTTTAATGTTGACAGTATTTGAAAAAATACAAAAAGCATTCGAAAAATGAAATTTAAAATTAATATATATATATATATTTAAAAATTTGTCATAAGGTCAACCGCAGGATTTCGCCGGGAGCGGGTGCTAATCTGAAAAATTGCACCCGCTTCCAGCGAAATCGCGGTAAAATTTCAGCC
>NC_046666.1:14731294-14764580 GCF_010883055.1 Belonocnema kinseyi | reverse complement strand
AGGAAAGCGATACAAAAATTTAATTCTACATTGAAAGAAAAAATAATTACTCATATTTTGACGCTTATTTTGAAAATGTGCATGGAATTTCAAAAAAATACAAAAAGCGTTAGGAAAAATTAAATTTTAAATTAGTATATATATATATATA
Organism: Belonocnema kinseyi; assembly: GCF_010883055.1. Taxonomy (NCBI): domain Eukaryota; kingdom Metazoa; phylum Arthropoda; class Insecta; order Hymenoptera; family Cynipidae; genus Belonocnema; species Belonocnema kinseyi. The sequence continues at coordinate 14,764,429 of NC_046666.1, read as the reverse complement.
CTTAACATTTTAAATTACATTTTTGCGAAATTTTTCAGTCGTCCCAAAATTTTTAATTATTTTGGAAAGTTTTTTATAACTTTTAGATATTTTTAAACATTCTCCAAATCTATCAGAGATTTTGTTTTAAAATTCTGGAAAATTACCGTATTTCCTCTAAAGTCTTTCATATACTTTATTGACAAACTTTGAAACTTGTTTGCAATTTGTCTCGAGCATTTTCGTCAACACACAGGTATTTAAAAAAATTGTTAATCTCATTAGATTAAAAAAAATTTGATGTACAATTTTCTGCACGACAACCGTAGACCATTAAATTGAATTTTCTGTCATTCAAAAAATATATTGATTTTTTCTTTTTAAAAGATTCATTAGTGATATCTTGTGATTGTCAACAAATTAGATACAAATTATATATTACATTGTATTATTTTAAGGGACGATAGAAAAAGTCGTGAAAAAGAAGATTCTCGACCATGTAAAATACACCTAAAATAAATTATTCTAAATAAAATTCCCCAAATTTTAAAACTGCTGAAATATAATAAGCCCGGGTTGAAAAATGCATCAATAGTAAAATTTTTGAACAGTTCACAATATGAACAATTCAAAAAATATCCGGCAGTTTATAATATTAGTGAATTTGAAAATATCCGAACAAGAAAATTTGCGAGAGAAAATCGCCTTATTGTAAAATATTTGACCATGTCAAATTTCTGAATTTAAACAAAACAAAATTTCTTTTGGTTTTTTTATTTATTAAAAATAGAACAATAAATTATTTTGATCAAAGAAAAAATAATTCTGCAATATTCAATGCATTTTTTTAACTATTGCTCACATTTGAAATGAGAATAATTAGAAAAAAACTCAATGTAATTTTTCTTTTAAAATTCGCATGGTATTTTTAAAATTTTCGCTCGTTTAATAAAAATATTATTCCTGTGCTGTTCTTTTGCATTCCGAATTATTTTTTTCCGCCATTGTTATTTTAAATTCAAATGATGATCGTAAAAAATACATAAAAAATTTTATTTTTTTGGAATACTACATTGTTGTATTTTTTAATTAACGTATGAGATTTATTGAATTCAGTAATTGTATGTCAGAAATTTTATTATTTTGTAACTTCTATATTCCTTAACATCATAAATTGCTTCAACATTTTTTTTTTAAATTTGGATTTTTATATTTCAGCAGTTTTTTATGTGGGGAATTTCTTATTTTCAAAATGGTCCTTTTTGGAAATTTAATAGTGTATAGACATTTATTTCTTAGTGTTTAAAATTTGTCCCTTTGTACCACTTAAAAAATGTCTGCTTGCATTTTTTAAAGCTTAAAATATATTAAGCGTGCATTGTTCAGCAATTAGAAAATATTGAACTTGATATATTTTGAACAATTTTATAATATTTTATATGAAAGAACTATAAGCCAATATTTTATTAATACAAAAAATAAGTCCATATTTCATTAATTTTATATCCTTTTCAAGTGAGCGATAACATTTTTCAATACCTGTAAAATATGAGTCAATATTTTTTCACCATTAAAAGCATAGAAGTTAAAGTTTTTAATATTATTTCCTTAATATTAAAAAAATGCAGTGAATATTTATGTAGAAAACTTTTAACGAAAAATAATTAGAAACACTGATATACGCAATCAGCGGGAATTATCCACGCGCCTGTTTTTTAAAAATTGCAAAAATTCTGAAAATAATTAATATTTATGAAGGCTCTTGAGCTGATTTCAAAAGTCAGTCTTCAGAATTTTTTTGAAATTGTGAAGATATTTTTGTATTTTTTCTCTATATTTTGCCCCTTGATCAAATTTGGTACAAAAATTTCGCAAAAAATTAAAAAACCGTGTAAGTATTTATGAAAACCGTTTTCAATCGTTATTTATAATATTTTAATAAAATCCGAATCTGGGATAAAAGTTTAAAAATATCTAAACAACTTAGAACAATATTATAAAGAAATCATTTTTAAATGAGCGAAGCAACTTCGAAAAATTTAATTATAATTATTATTATATATATACAATTATTTTTTGGATTACATTTTCATAAAACTCACGAATAAGGCACTTTACTAAGAGCTCAAAAAATAGGCGCGTAAATAATGATCGTCGGTACTGAACAGAATGTCGAAAATGTTTGATTGACCTTTAAGTATGGATGCGATTTCATTTTTTTTACTGAGATATTGTAACATTACATGTAGCTTCATGTAAACTTCAAACATTTTACAGGTCCGCGTATTACAATAAGGAAGTATAAACACGCGCGCAGTGGGGTCAGTCAGCACTCAACGTGGTAAGCGATCCCCACTCCGTTGAGAAGTTCAAATGACGTGAGCCAGCGCTACTAATCACAGTCACCGCCGGACCCCACCACGGTGACCGCCAACCCCACCGACCAACCGGGAGTTGGCACAAGGCTTTATAAAGCCTTGCAGGACCTCGGAGCGGTATTCATCCGCCAGCTTGCCTGCGGAAAATTTTTTGGACCTGCCATTTTTCGGATTACTGTATATATTTGTATCAAATTAAATAAATAAAGAAGTTTTTTCGGTGAGACATCACGTCCATACTTAAATGTTAAAGAAATTTTCAATGTAGAAAAAATTTTTTGCCGATCGTAACAGTCTCATTTTATGTGGCCTAAGTCATATATTCGTTAAAGCGATAATTTAGGATATAAAAAAATAATTTTTAGAAAAGAAGAAAATTTATTTTCAGAATACTCACTGCCTTTTGTGCATAACTTTTTTGTCCAACAATTCCACTGATCGTCACTAACTCTTAACTTGTGATTATCTCTAATTACACAATATTTAGGAGGTGTAGATCTCTAGAAACATTTTTTTTATCACAATTTTTAGGAAAATAAGGTACTTTCTTATGTTTAAAGAGCGTATAATACTGGATTTACTTACGGGGCATAATTTTAGTGAACAACCAAAATCCTCTGCAGGTGGCTGATAAAAGATATCTCATTTTAATTTTTTTCATAATATATATAGTTTCTAACACGAAAAATCCTACTTTATAATGATGATTAGATTTATACGTAAATTTAAGAATAGAGTTAGAAGGCCTTGATTTTTACAATATCTACATTTAATATGATCCATGTATAAAGTGAAAAGTTGACAAAAAGAAGAAAATTTTAGAAAAACAACAGCTATTTAGAACGAGCATAACTTTAGGACAAATAGTTATTAACAATACGAACTTGTCTAAACAATTATGTTTGTTGAATTGCATTAATTTTTATCTCGTTTGAAATCAGGCGTGGGCAAAAAAATTGAATATTTTAGAAGAGGCTGCAAATTCCTAGTATCATCAAAGAGCATGCTACTTAATTTTCGAATAAATTTTCAATACAACTTTATCTATTAAATTAAATGAAATATTGTCTCGGTCTTACTCTATTCTTAAACGAAATTTTTTAAACTTTTTTTGCCGTTAAATACATTGCTGCAAAATTTAAAAATTGCTTTAAAATCTCAAAGATTCTTTTTCGAGAATTTTGTAAATTTTTAGAAACGTTTGAAATCTTTGAAAACATGCTCTTAAAATAAATTTGTCAAAATAAAGATGACCTTAAATTTTGCAAAGACTCTTAGAAAAAAAAATGTTTAACCACTTAAAACGTCTTGAAATTTAAAAAAAAATCTTATAATCATTTCGTGTGAATTCTGCAAAAAGATGTTTACAATTTTCAAAAATTATGATAGAATATTCCAGATTCTTTTTTGCAATTTTTACTTTCAGTTTAAAATCTTGAATACATTACATTTTCTTTTGAATCTTTTCCTTTGTTTACAAATTTCAAATTCTTTTTGGAATTTGTTCAAAAAATGTTAATATATCTTGAAACTTTTCAAATTATTCCTCAAATTTTTTTCAAAATATTAAAAAATTTTTTAAAATTGCTTATAGTCTTCTAAATACTTTTTTGTTATTATTGTAAATTTTTTAAAAATTGGGCTTAAAATCAGTTTTTCAAAATGTAAAATCATTTTGAATTTGCTTCAATAATTATTTTCATCTTGAATAACTCACCGTTGCTGCTTTACAGGTGGTAAAGTAGAAATTTGCTATTACTGAAAAATAATAATGAAACATATTTATTTATCACAGTTTTTATTAATTGTATGAAATTTAAAAATTGATTTTCTACAATAACCAAAAATTACAAGACCAAAGATACGTTTCTAACAAAAAATGAATACTTCAACTAAAAAAGATCAATTTTTCACCAAAAATAGAATAGGTAAATTTTCAATTGAAGAAAAAATTAATTAATTAAATAAGACTTATACCCAACAAAACCAATTTAATCCAAACCATGGCATATTTAACTAAAAAATTCATATTTCCACCAAACAAAAAAATGTTTATCAATTTATATAAATTTTCAAACAAAGATTTGAATTTTGAACCAAGAGGCTTAAAACACAATAGGAAAGCACGAATTTCAAACAAAATAGTTATATTTTCAACTGAATTAAAAAAAAAAATGGAACAGCCTTGTTTTCATAATTAAATAAAGAGCACGTCCCATGAAAAAAACAATTTTATTAATCAAAATTTTCTCACACTTCGTGTGGTTTTTCTGAAAACCTAATTTTTTTGTTTCGATTTGATTTTTTACGATTTAAACAAAAAAATATGCATCCCATCAAAAAACAATTTGAAAAAATTATAGGTTTTTTTGATGAAAAACTTTTGTTTAATAATTTTTTTCATACCTTGTGCTGCTTTTTCAAAACCTATTTTTTTTCATTGTTAACATTATTATTATATACGATTAAAAGAAAAACGGTGCGTTACGTAACAAAATATTTATTAATAAATTAGTAGTTATATCTGGTGTGGATAAATTTTGCCTTTCCATTTTTTTCGTGGCTCGCCTCGTTTGTCTAAATTTTTTTTTTATTTTAATGCTATTTTGCGATTACAATACAAACAAGACTTTCCATCAAAAAGTGATTAACGAAATTCGAATAACTTTTTTTAGGAAAACTACTTCGTGTCTATTAGTTTTGTTTTCTTACCGTTTATCGTTTTTCCACAAATGTTTTATTTTAAATGTTTTTTTTCACAATTGAAACCAAACCTTCGATTCCAATCAAAACTTGGCTAATATTATTAATTTGCAGGCGTGTATTATTTGTACCATTTTTTTCTTAACTTTTGACGTTTTTACAAAAAATATTTATTTTTAATATTAAGTTCTGCAAATAAAATAAAAACAAGGCACTCTACCTAAAAGTTATTCATAAAAATGTATAACCATTTTTTGACTAGACAACTTTTGTCTTTTTTTTTAAAGCTTAATGAGAATGTAATAACAAATTTTCAACAAAAAAGTTCAATTTGGTGGAAAAAAATACTTCTTTAACTAAGATTTAACAAAAATTTAAAACAAAAGAAAAAAGATTTTAGAAGTTTAAAAAAGTTAATTGCTAATTTTTTAAAAATTATTTCAAGAAAATATTTCAAAAGATTTTAAGATATTCTAAAAATATATGAAAATGGTCGAAGAAGAATCTAAAAAATTCTAAAATTTTTGAAGACTTTGGAATAAAATTTGAAATATCAATATGTACAATGTTCTTTCAACTTTTAAAATAAACTACAATTTAAAACGATTTCAAGAAACTTAGAATAAAATTTAGATTTTTAAAGACTTCGGAATACAATTTTTTAATATTTTCAATGTTTAGATTTCAGAGAATATTTCAAGTGTTATTTTTTTATTCAAAAGGTTTAAAAGGTTATAAAACATTAGGAAATATTTTCAAAATCATCAATACTTGATACAAATTTCAAGAATTTCAAAAATTTCTAAAAGTTTAAAAATATTGAGAAACTTTAAAATATTTTCCATGTTTTAAAAAGTTCAATCTTTAAAACTAAAGTTTTGTCTCCAAATATGTTAAAATCTTGTAGAATACAAAAAAATTGTTATAAACTTTCTACATTTTTTCCCCTTTCATATGAAATCTTTTAAAAAATTAAGAAATTAATGGTTATTAGACATCTGTATTCTGAATTGAAAATGATTTTTACTTCCAATTTTAACTTCCCTACATTTAACTTCTAGCATGAAAAATGTTTTTTGTTAAATATGGAACAATTATTTTTTAGTTTGAAATAAAAAACTTTTGCACATGAGGATTTAACCAATTTGTTAAAAATTCGTCTATTTCCATGAATTCAACATTCTTTTCATTTATATTAAAAATATTTGTTAGTATCAATGTAAATTCTTATATTTTATAATGAGGTATATTTAAAAAAATTAAAACACTTTGTCAAAAGTTTACTTTATTTGTTCAATATCGATCAATTTGGTTCAAATTTTATCTCTTTGGTTTATAACGCAACTATTTTTTTTTTAATTCGTCTTTTTGTCATGAAAAAATTTTTTAATGAAAATTTATTTTTTTGGTTGAGCATTTAACTTTTTTTTGAAAATTCCAGTTTTTAAAAGATAAAATTGTTTTTGTTCTGAAATTGAAATATATTCGGTTTTAAATATCAGCTTTTACAGGTTTCGTTAAAAAGTTAAGAAAGTAATTTCTAATCCCGAGAGGTGAATTTTTAAATAAATATATTAATTTTTGAATTAAAAGATTAGTTTTCAACAAAAAATTCAACATGTATATTTCCACCTTAAAGCCATTATTTTTAACAAACGAAAAACTAGACTATCTACCAATGAAATTCAAATAAAAAGACGAATATATAAAAAATAGTTGAATTCACAAATGAAATGATGAATTTTCAAAAAAGGGGATTAATTTTCTACTCAAAAAGACCATTTTTCTACAGAAATTTAATTTTCCCCTAATTCGTCAGTTCTATAAATAAATGTGTTATTTTTTAAACAAATAGTTAAATTTTTAACCAAAAAGATCAATTTCCAATCAGACAGTTGTATTTTTTTAAACTAAAAACATGAATTTTTTACGAAATGAGATAAATTTTCAAACAAGGAAATTAATTTTATACAAACGAAGACGAATTTTCAAAAAAATACATGTCCTTTTAACCAATAAGTCGAAAGTTTAAATAAGAAAGATACATTTTTAATTAAAAATATAAATTCGTACAAAAAATGAAATAGTTATATTCACAGTCAAAATTTGTGGTTAAATTGTCCACTCTAAAAAAGAATTTTTTACCAAATTGATAAATTTTTAACCAGAAATATATAGTTAAATTTTCAGTTTGAAGAAGTTAATTTGGAATCAAAGAAAAAACTAATTTGTAACAAAGTACTTTAACTTTTAACCAAGTAGTTCAATTTTTGACTAAAAAGATCATTTTTTCTAAAAATAGTTGCATTTTCGACAAAATAATCAAATTTTAAACTTAATAGTACATATAATTTTAAATCAAAATAGTTGCATTTCTAAACACAAACATATAATAGTTAACTTTTTAATAAAAAAAGAGTGAACTTGTTACCAAAAGTAGTTTTGAACAATTTTTTTTCCTTTTCTTAAAAATGCGAATGTGTTTTTCAAAGACAGAAGGGCTTTAACAAAAGAGAATTCATAACTACTTCATATTCTATTACTAAAAAGAAGGGTGATTTTTAGTTTCAAATATTTTTATTGAGTCGGAAACAAGGAAATCCTTTCTTGAAATTTTCTGAATCGAAAGTGAAATCCAAGATACAGAATTTATTCACTTTAATTATTCAACCCAATCGCTTCACAGTTAATTAATTCTGCATTTTTTATATAAATAATTACTCACTCATAACGAATGTGAATGCCACTTTCACCCTCATCTTGAAAATCTAATTGTAAAACAATTTTTTTCGAATGAAGACTTCTTGATAAAAACAAACTTGTAATATAAGATTTCCCAAGAAACTGAATATTTTTCTAGACCACAAGATAATGCAAATCATGTAAAAATATCATTATGTCTACTTGTTTTGAGGTCAAAAAACAGATCCACTAAGGAGAAAAAAAGGAAATGACAATACAAATGTGGAATCTTATCAAGATTTAGTGTCTAGTTGCTGCTTTTAATACACATGATTTTATTTTTTAAACACGCAAACTATTTCAAGGTTTACTTTTTTAATCAACAGAGCAGAAAACCTCAAGTATGATTTAGAGGTCAAAAAACAAATACATTCAGGATAAAATAGATCATGGTAATGAAAATCTTGAATTTCATGGCAGTGTAGTCCACGGACATTGGCTAATTCCAAAAAATATGTTTTCCGATTGAGAAGGCGCACATCATCATAATCTGTACATTTATAGACAGTAAATGTATAAGGAAAATCATTAAAAATCAGATATTATATATAGATCTCACCTGTTACATTTAAAAAAAATTTGTTGTTGTTCTTTTAACAGCAGAAAAAAGTTGTTGTTTTAATCGAAGTGGTGAAGTTCGAACTAAACTGAAAAATCTTGAAAAAAATTGGTAAAAAATTTGTTTGACATTCATCCGAAAAATTGAGTTTCCAAACGAAAAAATTAATATTCTACAAAGACAGATTAACTGCCAAGAAAGCACATTAATTTTCAAACAAGTACCTGAAAATTCAACAAAAAAGACGAATTTTGAATCAAAAATACTTGCTCATTATTTCTGCATTATCCGAAGAGCGCATTCAAATTCTGGCCGCGCACGGCAACCAGTACTTTTTCTGCGTAGCCTGTAACGTGGGATTAGAGGGCCCTCGTGGTATCCTCGGAAAGTACACGGGAAGTGTACCTACCGTTTTTGCTACAAAAAGTTTCAGACCCGTATTTGTCTTGTCAAGTGAGCCAAATTTCGTACATGCGCAGTAGATACTTTTTGGTGCCCCACCTCTCGTGCAGTCCCTGCAAATCTCTAGTGTAGATCCCGTACCCATGCTCGTGAACAGATAAAGCAGTTCATCCACCATCAAGCACTACAGCTGGGGTGATAAAATACCTTCCTTTGGTCTCCCCAAGTTAACGGTTTCACATAAAGTGATATCACTCTTAGTCGTTGTTAGGTTCCTGTTGACCAACATGTTCCACGTCCATTCCATGGCTACAATAGGCACACCATGTGCAATCACGGCCGCCCTGATCTCCTCTTCAGAGATGTAATCAAAAGCTCATTCGATGTCCATAAAGTTTCAAAACGCGAGGTCTGTCTGCTTCAGTTGTCCTTCATTTAGGTTGTCGCAAATTTATCTATTAACAAGTCTTTTCACTGTTCTAGAGGGAAAAATATGAACCTAATGAGACGGAAACCCTCGGGTGAAGTATAACTGATCCTGTATACTTTCGGAATGAAGACTACTCTCGTAGCCAACGTCAGCCTACACCTAGCAAGTCTGACGATCGGCCCTATCATGAACTCTCCAGCCCACCTTAAGGCGACTGGATATCTTCCATCCGGACCGAGAGACTTGTGAGGATTGCAAGAGTTTAGCGCCCATTGGACCCTAAAGCGGATAAAAATCTCACGGGTTAGCTTCCGTTTCGGGCCCATTTGGGCCACAGACGGCTTTAGTTGTTCAAGAGATTTTGCTTCCTTTTATTTAAACCTTATAAACCCCGAAAAATGTGCATTGATCAGATGAGCTAACGACTTCTCGACCGAGTCAGAGTATCACTCACTGGGCAATTTTGGAGTTCCGAGAATAGCAACCGAGTTTCGTTAAAGCAGGTTGTCCAATCAAGCCGCCTCTGCTCCTCTCTAGATGTCTGTGAAGAAATCGGTTCAGCTGCCATGCTTTGTCTTGCCCAAATCACCCATGTATTTATCCTTTATCGTCGTAAATGTGTACCATAGATTTCACCAGGGTCTCTCCTCAGCCTTTCTGTTTTTATATTAACACTTTCTGCCATGTGCATATCCTTCTTCTGACGAACTCAATAAAGATTTATTATCAGTATTATTGATTGATGATTTCCTTGAAAATCTTGACTGTCACCTCCAGGTTGCCCACGTCTCTAATTGAACTGGGCACCTCTGAGAGTGAACTCCTTATTTCCATGGAAAATTGGTCACAGTTCTTAGTTGTTGGATTTCTGGCCGACTTGGAGCCCGCGGGCACAAAGGATGCCAATTTGAACTCTATCTCTTAGTGAGCTGAGAGTGTGGATTCTTATCAGATTCTCCACATTTAAGAAACGTCCCTCTTTAATCCCCTTATAGTCCCTCGAAATATTAAGTCATCTTTAAAAATTTTTAAATCTTTGTTAATGTTTGTGAAATGATTAAAATCTTTGCGAAATCACTAATATCTTTTAAACAATATTTAATCTATCCAAAATCTTATGCAAACATTTTTAATCTTTAGAAATCTTTGTAATATTTTAAAAATATTTCGTAATATTTGTGAAATTATTCGTTACGAAATTATTGAAATCTTTGTGAAATCTCTTGAATATATCAGAATTTCTCATAAATTAATCAGAAGTTTTTCTAAATTAAATAATTCTCTGGTACTATTCCTGATGCTAATTTCAAAAACACTATCAGACATTATAATTCATTTATAAAACATTTTTCTCAAACAACTTTGATTTTCAGCTAATAAAAATGTCGATTTTTTTCATCAAATGTAATAAATAGATTAATTAAATTTGTAATCAGAATAGTTTTTAGCATATCTTGTTTAATTCTTGTACACTCGTATATTTTTTGTTGTTGTTGTTTTTTTCATTAGGGACTATTGATCACATGGTTATCCAAAGCTGGGCACGGCTCGAGCCTCTATCCCCACCTAACACTCGTGCGTGCATCCTCTCCCTTCAGCCGTGCGCTCGTTTGTTCCGCTTTTACTCGGAGAATTAGTATATTGCATTTTTAATCTGAAAAAATTTTTTTTTTCCGTTTTCACTCGGAAAATTGGTTTGTTCCCATTTGACTCCAAAAGTTTATGTTATATTTTTATTCCAAAACTTTTTATGTTCCGTTTTTACTTTCAGCCGCTCAATTTTAAACAAAGAAAGTTAAATTATGCACATAATACATGAATTTTCAAACAAGTACTGAAATTTTCAAATTAGAAATATAAATTTTCAAAACAAAAAATTGATTTCTGAATTTAATTAATCAGTTAATTAGTAATTAAGAATTCAATTTATGTCTTATACTTCATTATTCTTTTATATTTATTATTATTTTTTGCTACTTTCTTTACCTAATTTAGTTTTCCCTAAATTTATTTTGTGTTTAATTTTAACCACTTTTTTTTTCTCAACTTGCCGCCCTGGAAGAAAATAAATATAAATTTTATTATAATCTTGCCAAATTGAAACATTCAAAGTCTTCTATACTTTTTTCGAAATTTTAAGGAATGATTTATCTGTATTTTTTCAATTTTATCTTTTATTTCATTGAAAAAAATAAAAAATCATTAAAAATTTTAACGTGAATCTTAAGAAAACTATTTTTTGAATAATTTAAGCACTTCTATATATTTGAAATATCTTCCAAATTATTCATATTTTTCCTATATTTTGTATCAATTTCTCAATGGGAACAAAATTGACTTTAAATCTTTCAGATTCTTCGTTGACAACTTTTTGGGAACAAGTTCGTAAACCAGATATTTTGCATCAAAATTCAAAAAGTAAGCGCATTTTCAAAATTTTTAAAACCACATTGTTTCAAGATTTCAAAATTCTGTCTACGGTTATTCATAATACTCAGAAACTCAAACAATTTATTCCTATGACTTTTTTCTATAAAAAGAAAATCATCAGAGCTAGAGAATTTTCCAATCGTTTTTTAACTTGTGAGGAATAAAAAATTTATATTTATGTTGAAAATTTGGATGGAAATTCGCATTTTCTGATTTGTTCTATTTTTTAATTAATTTTATTGACTCAAGATTTATCTATTTTGTTAAACATTAAAATGATTAGTTTAATATTTACCCATTTGTTACAATTCAACTGTAATATATCTAATTTGTCTTTTTCGCTTAAAAATTTAACGCTTTGGTAGAAAATTCAACTTAAAAATTTTATGAGCCAGCATCACATCCAGATTCACAATTTTTTGCATAATGAAATAACATAATTTTTTTATTCTAATTGTTTTCTTAAGTCGGATGTGACAAAAATTTTATAAATTAAATTAGTCTGTTTTTTCTCTTTGGCATTTTTATTGAGTTGAAAGGAGCAACTTTTGTTCAAGTTTTGGGAATTGAAAGTGAATAATTTTTCATTTTTAATTTAAAAAAAAGGTAATTTTTATTTTCAAATTTTTTATTGAGTGCTTAATTACATTTTTAAACATGTATTGGCGCAATCTAAGATCCGGGCACCTCGATTTAGGATATTAAGGATCGTAATGACAATTATGAGGTTGCATTTGTTGGAGAGCTGAAATTGTTATTAATATTTAATGCAATGAAAATTATTATATTTCTTTTCAAATTTGATAGTCTGAAAAATATATTATATTTGACATGGAGCGAAAGAATCAGCTTTAGGATCTAAAAATCAATTTTTCAATTTTTATTGATTCTGTAAAATACGTAGTTTTCAATAACAAAAAAAAATCTCCATTGCTGAACAAAAAACAATTTTTCGAGATATTTATTTCAAAATCTGACAGTTTAAAGAATATGTGACGTGGAACGAAAAAAACTAGCTTTAGGATCGAAAAATCGATTTTTCAATTTTTATTGATTATGTAAAATGAGTAGTTTTTAATAATGAAAAAACCTCCATTGCTGAACGATTAAAATTAAAGTTATAGTTGGTTTATTCGTTTCACGTCACATACGGTATATTTAAAATATTTCAGCCTTGGAGTCAAAAAATAATTTATTTATTTTTATCGATCCTAAATAATGAGTATTTCTCCTGCCGAAAAAAAATCCTCATTTCTTAACAATAAATATTGAAGTAAAAGCTGGTTTATTCGTTCCACGTCTCATATCTTATATTTTAAATATTCCTATATTTGATATATTTAAATAAATTTCCAAATGAGCATGTTAAGATTAGAACAAAATATTTCGTACATTATGAAATAAATATTTTTAAAAGTTTTCAGGAATATTAAAAATGCGGAACAAAGAAACTAGCCTTAGGATAAAACAATTAGTTTTCTGTTTTTATTGCTTTGAATAATAAGTAATTCTTCTGCGGAAAAAAATTCCTATTGCTTTGCAATCAAAACTAAAATTGAAGCTATTTTATTCGTTCCACGTCACATATGTTATATTTAAAATATTTAAATAAATTTCCAAATAAGTACGGTCTGATCAAAAAATATATTTTCTTCGTGACTAAAGGATTATTTATACTTTTGTTGTAATTATTAAAAATTTTGTACCATGGTCCTTGTTAAGTAAAAATATTAATCTTTACTTTACTACATTAAATTTTTTCTATATTATAAAATGATTATTTTGATTAAATTTAGAAATACTAAAAATATGAAACAAAGAAACTAGCCTTAGAATCAAAAAATCATTTTTTGATTTTCATTTATTCTGAATAACTAGTATTTATTCTGTAGATAAAAATTTCCATTGCTTCACGATCAAAATCTAAAATTGAAGCTGGTTTATTCGCTCCACGTCACATATGTTATATTTGAAATATGTGAATAAAATCCTAAATGAGCCCGTTCCGATTGAAAAAATTTATACTTTCTATATTACGAAATGATTATTTTAACATTTTTTAGAAATATTAAAATTTTTGAATCTTGGTCCTTGTTAAATAAAAATAGTAACTTATATTTTACAACGTTAAATATTTTCTACATAATGAAAGTATTATTTTTAAAAATTTGAAATAATTAAAATGCGGAACGAAGAAACCAGCCTTAGGATCAAAAAATCGATTTTTGATTTTTATTGATTTTAAGAGTATTTTGTCTGCCGATAAAAATCCATATTGCTTTACAATAAAAATTAAAGTTGAAGTCAATTTATTCGTGCCACCTCACATATGTTATATTTTTAATATTTCAATAAATTTCTAAAAATTTTGACTCGTGGCCCTTTTTAAGTAAAAATATTGACTTATATTTCACTATATTAAATATTTTCTACCTTATGAAATGATTATTTTAAAAAAATTTAGAAATATTGAAGATGTGAAACAAAAAAACTAGCCTTAGGATCGAAAAATCATTTTCCGATTTTTATTGATTCTGAATAAGTATTTCTTCTGCGGAAATCTTTGAATATTAACTTAAAAATTTAATTATAATATATAAAAAAATTCTTAATTATTTCGGAATTTATTTAGAAAATTTGTTTGTTCTCTTTAAAGTTATCAAAATCCTTTTGAAAAATTGAAATTTTACTAAAAAATCTACTTTTTTTCATTTAAAAATTTTTTTAATTTTTGAATCATTTCAAAATCTTCAAGAATGCTTAACGTGGTTTTAAAATATTTGTTTTGAATCATTTAAATTTTTCCTGAAATGTTATCAAAATCCTAGGAAATAAAAAAAGAATTTGCTTGAAACTCTTCCAGATTAATTTTTGACAATTTGGAATCTTTTATTATTTTATCTTGAAATCAATTTTTTTAATAAATACTGATTGAGAGTCTCCCTAGGAACCTTAAGGATCTTTTTTACTCTCTCGAAATCACGATCAAAGAATATGAACTTGTTTTTTTGTAACGTTTTAAAAATATATTAACTTCTACTTTTTAAAAGATTAAGAAATGTTATTTTATTTTCAATTATTAATCAGAAAATATCAATTCCATTTTTTATGGATACAAAACGTTGGCTTTCTTTCTTTATTTGGACGAAAAAAATCGCAAAAAATATTTCCTTTACTGTAGAATTGCCAAAATGGAAAATATATTCGAAATAAAAAATTCCCGAAATAATTAAATCGCCACAATATTACCAAATTTGAAAATCCCCAACCGTTCATAAAAATAGCGGATTTCAAAAGTTCCGAATAATAAAATTCGCGACAAAAAATTTCGTTGTTAAATTTGTTAATGTAAACAATAAAGAAAAGTGCCTGCTTCTCTCTTCTCTCTTTTTTCTCGAATGAGGAATAATGGGGTCGTAAAATTTGTTTTAGACGTTTGAAACTTTGTTTGCGACATCTTGAGTGTTGAATACCTTCAAACAAATGGAAGCAGAAATATAAATTTCTAAAATTAGCGTGGCCGTGCGGTTGCAAGGAAAGCTAAAACAATTAATAACTTCAGGCGCCTATCAACATAAGGGTGACGGTGCGGTTTATAAGACCGCACGACCATACTTGAAGGTTAAAAAAAATTTCAACGAAAAAACATTTTTTCTCATTTGAAACGGTCTCGTTTAAGTCAGTTTAATATCAGAAATTGGTGAAAGTGATATTTTAAAATATTCAAATAAATAATCTTCAAAAAAGAAGAAAATTTATTTCTACACAACTTACGTTTTGTTAAGCATTGGTGAAAAAACCATGTCATATTTCATTTACTTGCAGGGCATAGATCTATTGGAAAACCGAAAAGAAATTGAGTTTCCTCCTAAAAGAAATATCACCTCAATTAGTAGAAGTACAAATCAAAATTGGTTAGAATCCACATTAATAAATTTGGTGATTGTGAATTCTCTTTTGTTAAAGCTCATTCGGCTCTAATGAAAACGCTCCCATCACGTATCGCCAATATTGGTTGAATTGAGTTAAAACTTAAAATTTATCTTTTACAAGTAGTTTTAGAATATAAATCAATAATCATTTTTTAGATACCATCCACATAAGTCTGTTTTATTGTGAATTAAAAAAACCCATAGTAAAAATTTGTGGTTTTTTAAGTCTCTGGCACCAAAAATGATGTATTTGTAACAATGTATGATATTTTTTAGCAGTTTCTTTTAGAATAGAGTTAGAAATTCGTGGTTTTTACCTGAATTTTCAATTTATTTTTAAGATTCCAGTATGATCTAGGCAACAATCAATCAAATTTAACAGAAATAAGTGCTTAAACCATTAATTATTATCTGTAATAATTTTTTATTTGAATAAAAATATGAAATCCAAGTTAAGGAAATTACTTTTTATCGATTTAATAATATTTTTATTAATACTCTTGTAAATAATGTCACAAAGTCTAAGTCTTTATCTAATTAATGTTAAAAAAATATGATTTTTTAAACAATGTATTATCATTTATTATATTCTTTGCGAATAATGATTCGGAGGATTTAAAGTATTTTCAAGAAATATTTCAGGATAATAATGAAAAAGGTTTAAGGATTTACAAAGGAATTTTATATTAGTTTTAATGATTTCAAAAAACTCTTAGGGAGTTATTAGAAAGTCATTAAAAAATATGTAAGGAATTTTAAGAGGTTTTTAACAAATTCGAGAATTTTAAAAATTTTAAATAATTTGATATAATTTTGGAATATTTGCAATGGTTTTAAGGAATTAGCAGTGGTTTTAATCAGATTCGGGGAACTTTAAAGAATTTTAAGCAATCTTAACAGATTTCGAAGAATTCAAGTAACTTAAAAGAATTACTAGCGGCTTGGCTGGATTTTGAAGTTTCTTTTAAAAAGAGTTAAAAATAATTTTAAAAAGATTTAAAAATAATTTCAAAATGATTTAAAAAGATTTAAGGATTTACAAGAGATTATATGACAGTTTCAGTGATTTTAATAAATTTTAAGTGAGCTATTGAAAAGTTATTTGCAAATATTTTAATTAATTTGAAGAGATTTCAATGGATATAAAAAATGTCAAATATTTTAAGAATTTGCAGGAGATTTCAAAGAGTTTTAGAAAACTTAATGGATTTTAATTAATTTCAGTCGATTTTAAAATATTTTAAATGACTTGAAAGAAATTAATGCAAGTTTTTAAAAAATCGGAGGAATTTAAGGATTTTCAAGAACTTTTACTTAATGGGCGGGATTTTGAAGTTTATTTGAAAAAATTTTAAAATAATTCTATAAGTGTTGAGGATTTACAATAGATGTTATAAGATTTTAAGACAGTTTCAGTGACTTTGAAGAATTTCAAGCAAGTAATTAAAAAATTATTAAAAAAGATTTCGAAACGATTTCCCCTGATAATTAATAATTAAATACCAGCCTTTTAATATTATGACATTTTCATCTCAGGGTCGATTATAAACAGAATAAAACAATATTTCAGGCACTAATTAAAATTTTTGATAGTTATTTAATTAGAGAAAAAAATTATTTGTCCATCATAAAAATGATTTTTCAACTGAACACTTAAATTTTGAAAAAAATAAGAAAATTTGTCACCTAAAAGGGTTAATTCTCAACAAAAAGTATGGTTCCTGATATTTTTAGCCAAAAAAGCTTTGATTTCATTTTCAAAACAAAAAGAAAAGAAAGATGACTCCACTTTTTGGAATTTTGTTAAAAATTTGACATTTTTGGCAGTGAATTAACCATTTTGTTCAAGAACTCATACTTTTTAGTTAAAAATTAAACTCTTTTAAATGATAATTATTGAATTTTATTGCAAATTCATCATTTTTGGAAATCAATTAATCATTCTGCTTTTGAGATTTTTTTTTAGTTTAAACTCTAACTTTTCGGCTAAGATCTCTTGAATTTTATTAAAAATGCTTCATTTTTAGTAGGAAATTAATCTTTTTGTTTGAAAATTTATCCATTTTGTTTAAAAATTCATCTTTTTAGTTGCAAATTCAAATTTTTGGTTAAAAATTCTTGAATTTTGTTTCAAATTCGTCATTCTTAATAGTAAATTAATATTTTGGTTTGGAATTTATCTTTTTCAGTTGAAAATCCCACTTTCTGGATGAGAATTCTTTAACTTTATTCAAAATTCGTTTTTTTTGGTTAAAAAATAATCTTTTTATTTGAAAATTTATGTTTTTCGTGAAAACTCTACTTTTTGGATGAGAATTCTCAATTTGTTTAAAATCTTTTAATATGATTAAACATCCTTCTTTTTCATTGTAAAATTAGACTTTTTGGATCAGAATTCTTAAATTTTATTGAAAGTCCGTCTTTTTTGGTTGTAAATTAACCTTTTTGTTTGCAAATTCATCTTTTTTAGTTGAAAATTCAACTTTTTGGATGAGAATTCTGTAATTTTATTAAGAATTTAATTCTTGAATTTCATTAAAAATTCGTCTTTTTTTAGTTGTGAATTAATCTTTCTGTTACAATTTTTTTTTAGATAAAATTTCAAGTTTAATTCTTGTTTCTTAATTTTTTGAATTTTGTTAAAAATTGTTTTTGTTCCTGTAGGAAAATAATTTTTTTTTCGAATGCATCGTTTCGGTTAAAAGTTTAACAAATAGGATTTAAAATTAAAGTAATTTCTTAATAATTTAGAGCAAATTAAGAAAAATTTTCAACAAATAATGATTTTCCACTCAAGAAAAAAAAGTTAACAAAAATTATTGAACCTTTAAGCCAAAAGACGAATTTTCTGTACAAACATTGAATTTTCTACTAGAAAATACATATTTTTAATAAAAAAAAAATTTCAACAAAGCAGTTTAACTTTTATCCACGCAGTAGAATTTTCAATTAAAAATTAATAGTTTTCAAGCAAAAGTTCAGTTTTCAATCAAAGAGATGAATTTCGTACTAAAAATATGAATCTTCAACAAAGAGCGATTTTTTAACAAATTAATGTAATATAAATTTCTAAACAAAATACGTGAATCTTCAAGCATTTTAAGCAAAGCAGTTGCATTGTTATCCAAGAAAGATGCAATTTTACTAAAGTTGATGAATTATAAAAATAAAATGAGAAATTTTAACAAAAAGTAGATTTATTTTAATTCTTGAAAGATTTCAGATGACAAGAACACTATTCTTGAACTTCATTAAAAATTCGTTTTTTTATGTAAATTAACCACTTAGTGGAAAATATAAAAATTTATTGTTTACTTTTTTTAATTTACATTTTAAAGTAAAGATTGAACTTTTTTTCATATATTTTTTTTCTTGCCTTTAAAATGTAACTAAATATTAGAAAATTTAAGTTTTTGGTTGCGATTTATTGAAATTTTTAAAAATTCGTCATTTTAGTGGTAAATTAATCTTTCTGTTTAAAATTAATTTAGTTTCGTTGAAACTTTAACATCAATTGTTGGTTAAAAGCTGTTAAGTTTTATTAAAAATTCGTTATTTTATGTAATAAATTAATCTTTTTGTTTAAAAATTCTTAAATTTCGTTGAAAATTCGTCATTTTAAATAGTTACTCAACCTTTTTGTTTAAAAATTCATCTCTTTTAATTTAAAATTTAATTTTTTGGATTTTAATTCTTGAATTTGATCAAAATTTAAAAAAAATTCATTTTGTTAAGTAGCAACTTTAAATTTGTTTTTGGGTTGAGATCTCTTGAATTTTATTGAAAATTCTTCTTTCTTGGTAGTAAATTAATCTTTTTGCTTAAAAATAGTTACTTTTTAGTTGAAAATTAAACTTTTTGCTTTAGAATTCTTGAATTTCTTTAAAAATTCTAGGTTCTTGGTAGTAACTTAACCTTTTTGGTTAAAAATTCATCTTTTTTAGTCAAAAATTTTCACCTTAAGGTTGAAATTGAACTTTTTCTAGAAAATTATTCTTCTTTGGTTGTAAATTAATCATTTTGTTGGAAAATACAACTTTTCGTTACAAATTCACCTTGGATTTTTGGTTGGGAATTCCGGCAATTTAATTAAAGTTCATCTTTATTGGTTATAAATTAATTTTTTTGTTTCAGAATTCCTATTATTCAGTTGAAAATTTAGGTTTCGCTTCAGAATTTTTTGATTGGGTTAAAAATTCGTCTTTTTTGGTATTAAATGAATCTTTCTGTTGAAAAATTCATGATTTTAAATTTAAATTTCCACTTCTTGCATAATGCTTGAATTTTAATTAAAATTTTACTTTTTTGGTGCTAAATTAATCTTTTTGTTTGAAAATTCATCCTATTTATTTTAAGATTTGACTTTTTGGTTAAGAATCATTAATTTTGTTAAATATTAATTTTTGCAGGTAGAAAAATATTCTTTCTGTTTCAAAAATTCTTCTTTTTCATTTGAAAATTCAACTTTTTGGTTTAAAATTGGTTAACTTTGTTAAAAATGCGTGTTTTTCGATGGAAAATTAATCTTTTCGTTGGAATATTTAGGTTTAAATTTAAATTCAAGTTTTTGATTGAAAATTTTTGAATTTTACTAAAAACTCGTCTTTTTCAGTAGTAAAGTAATCTTCATGTTTAAAAATTCATTTGGTTTAGTTGACTCTTGAACTTTTCTTTATGGTTGAGGTCTCTTGAATTTGAATGAAAATTCTTCCTTTTTGGTGGTAAATTAATTTTTTTGTTTAAAAATAGTTATTTTTTAGTTGAAACTTTAACTTTTTGGTTTATAATTCTTGAATTTCGTTAAACATTTGAGGTTTAAAAATTCATCTTTTTGTTAAAAGTCACAGTATAAGGTTAAGATTGAACTGTTTCTGAAAATTCTTTTTTTTTTTGGGTTGAAAATTCAACAGTTTGCTAGAAAATTAAAGTATTTGGCGGAAAATTCAATTATTGTTGAGAATTAGCTTTTCGGTTGGAAATACAATCATCTTGTTAGAAAAATAAAATATTTGGCTTCAAAGTGTAAAAATTCATTTGAAAATTCGTTTACTTTGTTTAAAAATTAATTCTTTCTCTGGAAATTTAATTATTTCATTTTTAGTTTAAAATTTGTCGTTTATAACTTAAGAATTAAAGTATTTGATAGAAAATTCACTTTTTTGGTTGAGTATTCGTGTATTAAGGTCAAAATTAATCTCGCTGGTAGAAAATTAATCACTTTGGTTGAGAATTTAGGAATTTGGTGAAAAATGAGTCTTTTTTAGTTAAATTTATGTAATCAACTATTTTGCTGAGAATTCGTCTTTTTTCGTTGAAAATAAACTGTCCGTCAAAAATTGAATTGTTCTGATGAAAAATTTTTCTATGGAATTAAAAATTCATCCCTCTTGATTGAAAATAAACAAGTTATTTTAAATAATCGCTTAATAATAAATTTTCACCATTTGTTATATAAAAAAAACATTTTTTAAGAAAAAGTGCACACGTTTGAATTATAAAATAAATTTTCTTTAAAGCAATTTAAGTATTCATTTTTTATATAGATGATTACTTACTCAGTAAAATCGCGAATACCACTTTCACTGTCATTTTATAATCTGGATTGGAAGAAAATCGAATTTTAATAAGAATTTTTGGCTGAAAAAGAGCTCGAGAAATAACAAAGTACACCAGGAAACTATTTAAATGGGAATTATGACAGGATTTTTTTCGTGACCGTGACCAACACGTTATCTTAATTGAAAACGAATTGTCATCGAATTAAGTCATATTACTTATTACACATAAATAAAACATTTATGTATTTATTTTTCTTGACGAATCTTGAACTTGAAAGAAGACAAGCAATTTCATATTTTACCTTCTATATAAATTAGGAAATGACAACAATGAAAATGGTTCCAAACCATTAAGCTTGATTTCCATTTTATGACACTTGATATTTTTAAATTAAGGTTAACCTTCTAAACAGTGCCGCTCTCAATAGTGCCGATCTAAATAGCTCCGCTCTTAATAGTGCCACTAGTCCTAATCCAAGCTCGGGCTCTACCCCTAGTCTGTGCTTTCCCCTATTCGCCCGAAATTCGGATTCGACTTTCTCAACAATGCCGCGAGAAGATTTGGGATCGTCTAATAACTAGTTTACTACTTTCCTCTACTCTTTACAAATTTATTTGTTTAGTTGAAAATTTTAATTTTTAGTTAAGAATTCTTGACTTTTGTAAAAATATTTCTATTTTGGTAGGATATTAACCATTCTTTTTAAAGATTTTAAATTTAAAATTATACTTTTTGGTTTACGACACTTAACTTTTTATGAAAAGTTCGTCATTTTTGATAGTAAATTAATCTTTTTATTTCAAAATTCATCTTTTTTATATTCGTCTTTTTCGATGAGAATTCTTGCATTTTTCTGAAAGTTCGTCTTTTTTGTAGTAAATTAACTTTGTTGTTTAAAAATTAAACTTTTGAGTAAAGAGTTCTTAAAATTTGTCGAACATTAATCTTTTTCTTTGAAAATGTATGTTTTTAGTTGCAACTTGAACTTTTTGGATATAAAGTCTTGAATTTCATTTAAAATTGGCCTTTTTTGGTATAAATTAATCTTTTTATTTGAAACTTCTTTTTTAGTTGAAAATTCAACGTTGCTTTTTGTCTGAGAATTCTTGAATTTTATTCAGAACTCTTCGTTTTTGTTAGTAAATTAATCTTTTGTTTGAAAATCCTTCTTTTTTAGTTGCAAAATTCCACTTCTTGAATGAAAATTTTTGGATTTGATAAGAAATTCTTCGTTCTTGGTAGTAAATCAATCTTTTTTTTTAATCCTTCTTTTACAGTTGAAAAATAAACCTTTTGGATGACAATTCTTGAATTTCATTGCAAATTCGTCTTTTTTGGTTGTGTCTTAATCTTTTTGTTTGAAAATTTATCTTTTTATTTGAAAATTTAATACTTTAGTTAAGAGTTCTTGAATTTTATTAAAAATTCGAAAATTGATTTTCATTACATATTTTGTTCTTGAATTGTATTAAAAATTCAATTCTTGAAATTTATTAAAAATTTAATTCTTGAATTTTACAAAAATTCAATTCTTGAATTTCATTACAAATTCATCTTTTTTAGTACGAAATTAATGTTTCTGTTTAAAAATGTATTTTTTATTATTTTTTCAATTCATCTTTTATAGTAGAAAAATCAATGTTTGGGTTGACAATTCTTAAATTTGGTTAAAAATTTGTTTTTATCAATAGAAAAATTATTTGTTTGGTTGAAAATTCATCTTTTCGGTTGAAAATTTAACAACTAGGTTTCAAAGTTAAAACGCTTTCTTAAAAATTAAAAAATTCTTAAAAAATCAACTTATTTAGTTGCAAATTCAACATTTTGGTTGAGAATAGTGAAAAGTTGAGAGTAGTCAAAAGGTGCTCACCCGAAAAAAAGCTAGAAATTGTTCTGGCAAAGGTTTTTTATTTAAAAAATGTACAAATTTGTTATTAAATATATTTTTATAGGATGCGTGTTTTTTGCTTAACTCGTAAAAAATAACATTTAAATATTTGTTTTATGAAAAAGAACACAAAGTGCAATAAAAGTTTAATTAACAAAATTGTTTTTTTATAAGCTGCGATCAAAACTTTGTATTTTTCTTGCTACAAAATTAAACATTTTTGTGAAAAATTTAATCATCAGGCTGAAAGGTGAAATTAAAATCTAAATTTATGGTAGAAAATTAATGTTATTCATAAAAAAATGGTTTTTTGTTTGAATTAAAATTTTTTTAAAAATTTTATTATATTTGAATTAAATTTAAACCTTTTTGATTAAAATTTTATTTCTTGGGCTGAATATTAGTTTTTTGTTAAAAATTAATTTTTGTAATTAAAAATTGAACTATACTATTTCATGTCGAGAATTGACTTTTTTTTAGAAATTTAATCTTCTTGGTTGAAGATTTATCTGTTTGGATCAAAATTAAACTATTTTCTAGAAAAATAATAATAATTTTGTTAAAAGAACTTGTTTATCTTAATGCAACAATATAAATACAAAATACAAAAAGATGTTCAAAAATTGTCTTCTTTTTGCAAAAAAATTCATCTTTTGTCATGAAAATTCAAATATTTGGTAAACATTTTTTATTGATGATTCACCATTTAAGTCAAAAGATCAATTCTTTATTTAAAAACTCCAGAAATATTGTTAAAAATTCAGCTATTCTATTTTTTGATGAAAAAACGATATTTTTTAGTGGAAAACTCAATTATTTTGCACCAAAATCGTCTTTTTTAAATCGGAAATTTCTCTCCTCTCTCCTTTCATTCTTCTTCTTTTTCAACTTTCTTAACCATTGAACCACCTCCACTGTTCCCTTCTCATGCAGGATTTTTCCCATTGCCATTCTTTCTTTTTCTATCTTATCACAATCTTTCAGCTAATGTCTCAAATTTTCTCTACCTCTCTCACATAGCATGCATTTCCTTATATCCTCTGTACACCAGTATTTATTCCACTCTTCTGTATTACTACATCTTACCCTTGCGATTAATATTTGCGGCCCTCTTTCCCCTATTCTCCCCAATATTTTTCTATGTCCTTTACTGTTATCCATTTCTATTTTTCATTATATTTAGCTTCTCTTATTTTCTATTCCTTGCTTAAAAACTTCTGTATCTCTTTCTATTAGCTCTTGTTATATTTTCATTCCCCTTCCATGCATTTTTTTTAACCATTCCTTTGACCAACCACACGTATTCAAGTATCTTTCTCTTTTTTTCATTCCATAATCATCTCCTCTTCCATTTTCTCTTTCGTGTAAGCACGATTTAACTATAGTTCTGCTCTTCTTTTCCAGTAGTCCTTCTTCTTATTTGCAAGACCTGTTACGTCGCCCCACTTTCATTTTTGCCCTATTACCCTCCTTTAGAACTATATACCACCTCATTATATTCCTTCCATCCGTATATTTCAAAACCATAAATTAGAACAGTCAGTACAAGCACTTCAAATATTTTCATTCTCCTCTTGTAGTCTTCTTTAAATAGGTTTCCCTCTATACCCCATACTTTCTTCATTACTATATCTCCTCTTTCAATTGTTTTTGCGACGTGGTCTTTTACATTCCCATTTTTCTTAAATAAAAATCTCAGATATGTAAATTCCTTGACTTTCTCTTCAACTTTTCCCTCCACTTTCAAACCAACCTTCCCTTCTACCTTATAGTTTTTCTTCCGAAAGCCAAAACTTCAGACTTTGCTACATTCAAAACCAATTTCTTTGCTTCTAAATAATTATCTAGTCTTTTCATAATATTTAAGAGAACCTCTTCTTCTCTAGCTACTATTACCACATCATCCGCGGATGATAAAGTCTAGAATCTGTCCTCTCCTACCATTAAACCTTACTCTAATCCATTCTTGAAATCTCCCTCCATGTCCGCTATGAATACTGCAAAAAGAAGCTAACTCAGTGGACATCCCTCTCTTACTCCTACCTTTGATATCATCTATAGTGCTTCTACCTTCTGGAAAACCTGCCTGATTCTCTGCTAGTATTCCTTTCGCCTCTTCTTCTGTTTTTAGTCTCTCGGTTACACCATTGCATATACCTTATAAGCTGTGTTCGATAATGTCATGCCCCTGTAGTTTTCTTTTCTTCCCTTTTCTCATTTCTAAAGAATTGACATTATCAATCCCTACCTCCACGCTTTACATAACTCTCTATACTCCTTTCTGGATGTGACGTAATTTTTCCTTTTCCTTTTGCCCCTCCTCTTTGTCCGACCAATTCTTTTCCAACATTTATCTTTTCCCGATCTATTTCTAAATTTTGTTGTAACTTTAGTCTTCTTGACCTTTTTTTTTATTCCTTTCATACTTCACTCAACACTATCCTCTCCAACTCTAACTTCTTTGTTTCTTCAATATAATCCCTCTTTGCTTCTTCAGTCCATACTTCTATCTGGATTAATTTTCTCGTATTCTTTCTCAATTCCTTCCTTATTCTGCATTTCAGATAAACCCCTAATGGGTGGAGATCTGATTTTATACTGCCTTCTACTTTCATTTGTCTGACAGACTCCCATCCCACTATATTACTCGTAACATAATCTATTACTGTGGACGTGTAGCTTCTCACAAATGTGAATTCCCTTTCTTAGTCCCCTTTCTTATTGCCATTAAGTATGTACCACCTTTTGTTTTATACAATCTTCAGGAGTTGCTTTCCTTCACTATTCATTAACTGGTCTTTCGAGACTCTCTCCCTCTTCACCCCATCCAAGTACATATAACCGTTTCTCCCTATTATAGCATTAACCGCCCCCCCCCCTATTATTATTATTATTCATTCTTTCCTTTCGTTATCACACTTTTCCGATTTTTTTCTATTCTTTCTCCTTCCTTTCTCTTTGTATATTGTCACAATTCTATGCCATTTCACTTTTATTATAATCTTTCTTTCCTTTACGTCATTCGTTACTGCTTTCAAAACTTACCTTTCTTCTTGATTGCTCCTGACTCCCGTCATAATTCCTCCACTTGCT
This sequence comes from Belonocnema kinseyi, assembly GCF_010883055.1. Taxonomy (NCBI): domain Eukaryota; kingdom Metazoa; phylum Arthropoda; class Insecta; order Hymenoptera; family Cynipidae; genus Belonocnema; species Belonocnema kinseyi. The sequence continues at coordinate 14,738,334 of NC_046666.1, read as the reverse complement.
CTCCATTTTTTCTTTTCCCTATTGGCTCCTTGTAATTCCCATCTATAGCTACATGAAAATTTACTTTTCATAATTTCCTAGTCTTTTTCTTCTATCCAAGTTTCCGTTAATCCAAAGACATCGAATTTCTCTAAAAAATTCCAAATATCTCTGTTTTTGTTTTTAATTCCCGCAACATTAAAAAAAATCAACTTAACCTCTTCCTCTATTACTTGTATCTTTTCCTTGTTCCTTTTACTTATCCTACTCCTTCCTTTATCTTTTTTTCTTTTCTCTTCTATTCCTCACCTCATTTTCTTCTTTAACAAATCTCGCTCATTCTTCTTTAACCTTCCTCTTTCCTCATTTTAAATGTACCATTCCCCTTCTACACAGATTTTTTCGTATTCTACTCTGTCTTACCTTCTTTTTTCCCTTCCTTTGGAACTTCCCTTATTTTACGCAGAATATCCCTTTCTTTAAATTATTGAGTGTATATTTATTTTTATATAAATATTTATATTTTTCTATTAAATATTTATATTTTCAAGTAAATTTAATTAATTAATTAATTAAATTTAATTATCTATTAAAATTTGTTAATTTTAATAACATATTTTTGTTAGATTGAAAGTTAGTTTTTCTTTACGTGAGTTTTGTTAATTAAAAATTTAACTAAAGTTTGGTTAATTTTTTGTTTATGCATATTTAATAACTTAATTCATAAATTTAAGTTATTCATTTTTTAAAGTGAAAATTGAATTATTTTGTTAAAAATTTGTAATTTCATAGCAGAAAACTTGTTTATTAGATATACAACAATACAGATAAAAACACGAAATAGAGGTCGTTCGAAGTTTGTCATCTTTTGGTAGAAAATTCACGTTCTGGCATGAAAATTTAATTATTTTAGGAAACATTTTTTTTATTAAGAATTCATCACTACAAATGTGGTTATTCCATTTTGGTTAAAAAATTAAACTTTTTCAGTTGAAAATTAAATTATTTTTCTCAAAATTCGTATTTTCCTAATTAAAAACATTTTTATTTTTGGGTCGACGATAATTTAAACATTAAAACATTGCAATTTTTAAACAAGATTTGTAAAAATTATTTTCCTTAAATCAGCATCGGCTCGCATAATAGAAAATTAATAAGTCGAGATATTTCCTAAGTCAATAGTGAAAATCAACTTGTTTCTTGATAAAAATAAATTAAGTGACTGGGAACTATAAACAATAATAACAAAAAAGGTAATAGAAATAAAAAACGTAAAAAATATAAATGTTTCATAAAAAAACGCAATCGCGTAGCATTATCAACAATTTTGAAAGAATAAGGTCATATTAAGAAATTTTTAACCCGATGTAGCCTGTCTCCAATTTAGAAAAATTGCTTTCTCATTCTTTGAACACACGTTACAAAAAATTTACGAAATACATTTTTATAACTTTTCATCAAAATTGCATTATTATTTAAAGAAAAAATAATTATTTTGTTAAAATTAGTGTTTTATTTCTAATGAATATTAAAAATTTTCTAAACAAATTAAACACTTCTTTTAACTAAAAAAAGTACTTTAATATGCAAACAAAATATTTTATTTATCTAAATAAATGCTCAATTGGTAGAGAGCAGTTTTAATATTCAACCAAAGCGGTTAATTTTACAAATAGAACAAATTTTACAATGAATTTATTTTTAACAAAAAAATTAATTTTAAACGAAACGGTTTATTTTCTAACTAAACTTATGAATCTTCAAACAAAAAAGAAAAGTTTTTCAGGATTTAACAACTTAGCTGAATTTGTTTTAACAAAAAAATATGAATTCTCAAAGAAAATTGTAATATTTGATATTTAAACCAAGAATTTTTTCGACCTCCACCGAAAAATGTCAAATTCTAAAAAAAATTTAATTTTTAACCAAAGAGTAAAATTTCTAAAGAAAAAGGATGAATTTTCAACAAATAAAATAAATTTTCTAATAAAAAAAAAGGTTAACAAAATGCATGAATCACATTGACAGTTAAAAAGGGGTTTTTTTATATACAAAAGAAAAATGTTTTATTATCAACATTTTCATACAAATAGAAGAGATTAAACTTTTGTTTTTATTTTTTTTTCTGTATTGCAGTCCAAGATTTCAAAAACAAATTAATTAAAATTTGTTAATTTCTGCTATTAAATTTAAAGAAATGAATAATGATTCTAAGGAAAGAGTTTAAATCAAACGATTTGAAATTATAGTTGAAAAAAATTTGTTTTATAACGTCCAAATTAGATACAAAATAGACTATTTCTAATTTGTGTTCTGTATTTTTATTTTATATGATGATTTATATTTTACATGCATGAATTGTAAGAATAATAGTTGAGTTATCAACTTAAGAAGATACATTAATAATAAATAATAAAAAAATATATTTGCAGTTCAAATAATTAATTTTACACCAAATAGTTAAAAAAAAATTTTAACAAAAATGTTAACAAAATAGTTAAATTTTAAACTAAAGTGATGCATCTTCGATTAAAAGTGCGCTTTTAACGTAAAGTGTAGCAATTGATGTTTCTACACAAAAAATTTTAATTTTCAATTTTACAGAGTAAATTTTGAAAAAAAAAGAATTTTCAACCAAATAGTTAAATCTTCGACCAAAACCGAGTAATTTTCAAATATAAAGAAAAATTTTCAGCAAACAAGTTGAGTTTTCAAGCAAGAAAGGTTCTTCAGTCGATAAAGAAATATAAAAAATGTTCGCCTCATTAATATTTTGAAAATTTGATCAAGTTTTACAAATTAAAAAAATATCAAATAAATTTTCGTGGAGGATTCAGTGATTCTCAAAACTACTTGCATGAAATGTTCGTGAAGCTGCAGAATACTAGAATTTGAAGACTTTTCACCGAATAGTCAGAAATAATGATTTTTGTTATTTTTAAGCCAAAATTTTAAACTTTGAAATTTTCTGAAGTTCTGAGTATCACTTAATTATTTTGAGTATTTAATAAGGCGCCATTTTTAATCTGTCAAAATATTGACTTTTATGCATCACAAAATATGTTTGTTCACAATAATGTAGACTTTTAATTTATTCCTGAAAATTTGTCACCAAAAAACAAAGAAATAATGAGTTTGAAAAGTAAAATTTGGGCGGCCATCTTTAATTTTTGCAAATTTCGAATTTTAATTTTCACCACGTATTTTCTGATAAACAAGTCTTCCTCTTGTGAGAATATAACAAGATTCGGTTATTGATTGTGGAAATTGTAGTTTTTGTTAAGAGTTAGGGATCCGCCATTTTGTAAAATAAAAAAATAAAATTTTTTGTCGCTATATTTTTTAACGTAGTCTAATGAGGGTTGAGAGCAAACAGAATCAAAACTATAAAAACAAGGACCACCATATTTTACAGAGTGTAGAAAAGTTCCCATTTTAGAAAAAATCGAGAGCGAAGCAAGAGAAAAGTGATGAGAATATCTTCGTTAAAGCCTAAAGAGCTTTAACAAAAGAGAATTCACAATCAACAACTTACAGTTATCGATTTGTCGAACTTTAATTTTTAAAAACCTGCGCAAAAATTTGGAGGAAACACAAAGACCGAGCGCGAAGCGCGAGAACCAACAGTCGCGCGCCCTAGGAGCGCTCAAACTTGCGAGCGAAGCGCCCGATAAGAATTTGCTTGCGATTTAAGCAGATTTTTTTTGTTCAAAATATTCATGTCAGTACCAGTGAAGAGATTTATCGTGGATTTATTTTCACTCACCCAAATAAATTTTACACATTCCAGGTTTTATCTTTGCATCAAAGCAAAGTACTTCATTTAGTTTTTAAGGACCCAAAAATGTTAAAAACTACATTTTTACGTATTTTTGTTACTTTTTAGAAATTTTCGTCATCTTTTTAATACACGTAATTACTAATGAACAATGTGAATATTAACCATCACTTTTTACACATTTTACAATTGTTTAAACAAATTTAATTATTTATTTTTGAAACATGTTAAAAATAATTGTATTTTCTGATTTAAATGCAATATTTGGTCATTGTTTGGTGTAGTGGGTTATTTAAAAATATTCTGCAATCATTTAAACAATTATTTATTGTTTATTTTTAAAAATTCTAAAAATTGATCGAGGGATGACCACTTTTTTAAATTGGTATCCTATGCTACTTTTTGTTGCGCAATATCATAATGTTGATACATTTCTTCTAACGTTTAACAAGTTTCCTATTTTTTTAAACAATTTTTATTTGCTCAAGAAATTATTTTCGAATAAGTAAATAAAAGGAATGAAATTTAAAACATATAATACAATTATTTTTTAGACTGTATAGTGTATAAAAAGAATATATGTAACATTTCTCAATAGTTTCAACAAATTTAATTTGTTTAAACAATTATTTTGACAGAAATATAAAAAACAATAACTTTATTAATTATTATTTACTAATTTTTCTGCGGACACCCCAAAAATTCGCTCGAATCCATACAAAAATAAATGGATTTTTTTGTTTTGAAAGAAATGATATTCAGAGGTGCTGGAAGCCCCATTAAGTTTAACATGTATTGATCAGAAGAAAAAAGACGTTCTTGTCAATCTTTCTCAGAATCCCAAAAAGGGTCCGAAAAAAACCTAATAAGTGAAAAAATTGGTTTTGCAGGTTTTTGGCGCTAGTTGTGACTTTTTTGGGGGGTTTTTTAGATGAAAATTGTCTCTAAGAAATAAAATATCATTTCAATGTTATAATTAGATGTTAGTATCAATTGTTTAAACAATTATTATTGTTTTTAGCCATTTTCTCATAGAATGGAGTTAGAAAGACGTTGTTTTTTCACAATTTTTCCACTTGTGAAATTTCCGAATAGAGGGAACTGATAGTTTATCAATATTAACAAGAGTGATTTTTTAAACAATTTATTATTATTATATTTAAATAATGATAGACAGATGCCGTTTTCCCTAAAATTGCTGGCTTTTTCTCCAATTTTTAATATGAGTAAAGTAATAATGAATTCAAATTGAATAAATAATTATTTAAACAATTTATCATGATTATTAATAATATTCTCTTTGCTTAATTAGGACAATGTTGCGGTCTTTTTCTAAAATTTTCAACTGTTTGTCTATTCTTCATTAGGCGTGACTTAATACTTAATTCGATTTAGCAAAACTAATTGTTTAAAGAAATTATTATCGTTTATGACTATCTTCATCTATAGCAATGCTTGATAGTTGCGGTTCTTTCGGAAATTTTTACCTTTCTGTTTTTTAACAGTTTTTTAAACAATTAAATATTGTTCATAACTATCTTTTCTTATATAAGTGATAGAAAATTGTGGTTTTTTTTAAATAAAATCTTTAACTTTGCTTCGCCTGCTTAGTTATCAACAATTAATAAATAAACATTAGAGAAAACTACATTTCATATAATTTCTTTTTTTTTGTGGAGAACGGCGGGAAGAATGAACTTAACACAACAAAACTATTTTAAAAATTATGTTTTTTGTGTTTGACTTATTTTTTCTTATAAAGAAAAAGGCGATGCAAAGTTACAGATTTTAAAAAAACCGCCCCTTTCTAGCACTTATCTAAGAAAAGATATTTAAAAACAATATTCGAATTTTTTATACAATTTTTATGTTAACTGTCATTAATTATTGCCTCACAAGATGAAAAAAAGACAGAAAGGGGAAAAACTGCTCAAAAACCGCAACTATCATGTATTGATATGGATGAAGATAGTCATAAACAATAATAATTTCTTTTAACAATTATTTTTGCTAAATTTAATTAATTATTAAGTCACAGCTGATGAAAAATAAACAAACAGTTAAAAATTTCATAAAAAAACACAAGATTATACCCATTAGGAAGATAAAATATTATTAACCGTGATAATAAATTGTTTCAACAATTAGTTTTGTTAACTTGATTCGTTATTACCTCACTTTAATTAAAAATTGGATCAAAAGCCAGAAATTCCAGAAATAACACATCTTTCTAGCATTATTTAAATATAGTATTATTAATAATGATAATTAATTGTTTAAGCAATTATTTTTGTTAACTTGAATTTATTATCACCTCACTTCAATTGAAAATTGGCCCCAAAGCCAGAAATTTTAGAAAAAACTGCATCGTTTTAGTATTATTCAAATATTACAATAAATTGCTTAAATAATTAATTTCCTTGACTCCAAATAATGACATGATTTATCTTAATTGAAAATTTGACTGAAAGTTAATTTTTTTTAAACTGCAATTTTGCAGCATTTTTCTAAGAAAATATCAATATTTAATTATCATTATCAAAATTTCTTGTATGCGCCAGAAATAATTTTTATCCATTATTTTGAATGAAATTTATAAAAACACTTTTTTTTATGGGAAATACGTGTTAAGTTTCATGGGGCTTGCGGCACCTCTAAATATCATTTATTTTTCATTTAATTCATTTCATTAATTTAATTTCTGGGGTGTCCACATAAAAATTCGAGAGAAAAAAATATTTGGACTACCCTACTGTACAGTCAGAAAAATAATTGTATATTTTATTTTATTTTTTTAGTTGTCGAAAATTAATTGCTTCAGTAAATAAAAATTATTCAAAAAAATATAAAGTTGTTAAACATTAGAAGAAATCTATCAAAATTATGTAATTGCCCAGCAAAAAGTAGCATAAGATACCAATTTCTAAAACAGTGGACATTTATGTCTCAATTTAAAAAAATTTTAAAAGTAAACAATGAATAATTGTTTAAATAAACACACAATGTTTTTAGAAAAATTTACTACTGTAAAGAATGAGCAAATATTGCATTTCAATCAGAAAATACGATTATTTTTACATTTTTTGGGAATAAATAATTGTTAAATAATTAAAATTTTTTAAACAATTAAAAATTGTTTAAAGAGTCATGGTAAATATTAAAATTGACCATTAGTAATTATTTGTATGGAAAATATAACGGAAATATTTTAAATGTAACAATAATGCTTAAATATGTAGTTTTTTTATATTTGTGTCATATATAGGTCGCTGAAGGGGGGGGG
>NC_046666.1:14683218-14731194 GCF_010883055.1 Belonocnema kinseyi | reverse complement strand
TTGCCCTGTTGCACGAAAAGCGTTTTTTTGGACCACCCTAGTGCTGACCAATATTTGAATATCGTAAAAGTATATCATATTTAGTAAAATTAGAGGTCGGGGCCGATTTAATAAACAAGGGATAATTGAATACAGTGAGGTCGCTGTGAAAATTTATCAGACGCACAGCCACATGACACGGAGTATGTGAATACAGATACCCTAGTCCGCCGAGGTATTTCATTCTTGCTCTAGTTTATACCTCAAGTGACCAGAGAATAGGAAATTCAGGCAGAAGAAGTACGAGTGTGATGAATTAATATCTAGAATTCCTGAATCCTTGAAAAAAAAATTTCCTGAAAAAGAAAAAAATTTTCTTTTTTTGTAAAAAAATAAAAAAGGGGAAAAAATTGAGAAGGCAACCAACCAAATCCCATTCCTTTTCTTCCCTTATTTTCTGAGTCTATTTTTATGTTTATAATTATCCAAACACAATGAAAAACATACCCTTACCAAGTTAAGAAAAATTTGAGCAGGTAGGAACAGCAACGGAAGAACGATGCTCTCTCTTTGATACCTAAGAAACAAGAAAATTTTGTCCTTTGATGCTCTCTCTTTGATACTTTAATATTGAGCAATTTTTTTCCTAATTTTCAGGTATAAAAGGAAGAGCATCGAAATTTCGTTGCTGTTCCTATCTGTTCAAATTTTGCTCACCTTGATAAGGGTGTTGTATATGTGTCAAAACGTTGATGAATATTATTTACATATTTATTTTTATTGTCTTTTGTTAATAATAAAAATAGAAAGTACGAAAGAAATGAAAGAAGAAAGGGAATGGGATTTGGTTACTTGCATTGTCATTTTTCTTTCCTTTTTTTTTATTTTTGTCCAAAAAAATAAATTTTTTCTTTTTTAGGAAATTTTTTTTTCAAGAGGATCTAGAAATGCGACACATAAAAGAAAGAAAACTTTTTTTCCTTTGATGCTCTCTCTTTGATAACTAAAAATCAAGTAATTTTTCCTTGATTTTCAGGTATCGAATAGAAGTTTCGTTGCTGTTCCTACCTACTAAAATTGTTGTTTCCTTACAAATTTTTTTTCATTGTGTTTTGATAGAAATAAAAATAGAAAAGACGAAAGAAATCAAAGAAGAGATAGAAGGGCATTTTTGGTTGCATTCTCATTTTTCTTTCAGCTTTTTTATTTTTGTTCAAAAGAAGAAATTTTTTTTTAAGATTTTTTTTCAAGAGAATTTAGGAATTCTAAACATGAGAGAAACGAGAAATTTTTGCCGTTTGATGCTCTCTCTCTCTATTTGATACCTAAAAATCAGAACATTTTTTCCTTGATTCTCAGGTGTCAAGGAGAGAGCATCGAAGTTTCGTTGCTGTTCCAACCTGCTCAAATGTATCTTACCTTCATAAGGGTATAAGTACCGAAACGTTTCACAGTGAGATGAAATAAAAAATCGTTGATTCAAATAATTTGTAGCTGGCATTAAGATTTATAAGGCTGGATTTTTGAATGTTTTTTTATTTACAAAATTATGTTCATGCCAAGCATAAGGAAAAAGTTATTTTTTTCTTTTTTTTGTTCATCTTCGTGAAAAACTTTGTACTATGGTCCGCCTTGTCAGACTTTTTGTGCAGCTGTAATTGATAACAAAAAATCATATTGTTTAGTTAGTTATTGATGCAAAATCCTATTAAACAAACAAGAATTCGACGACCAAATTTGGACCACAACGAATAAACGAAAACTACAAATCCTATTGTAATCTAAAAAAACAAAAAAAAAAAAGAATAACATTTTCGGAAAAGAAAATTTTTTCTTTCCTCTTTTTTATTTTTTTCCGAAAATTTTGTTTTTGTTTTTTTTTTGTTTCTTTTTCAGATTACAGTAGGATTTTTGGTTTTCGTTTATTCGTTGTGGTCCAAATTTGGTCGTTGAATTCTTGTTTTGTTCAACAGGATTTTGCATTAATTTTATTATTGAACGTTAAATGGCATTTTTAATTTGGATTTTGGTCTAATTTAAATTTCGTAAATCTTAGTTAGTTATTGTCAACAAAATAACTTGACAAATAGTGTACACTATGGATTTAATTTTTGCAAAGTGAACTCGTCTTTTCTAGCAAAAAAATAATTTTCTCGCTTGGAATTTCAATATTTCATTAAAAATTAATGTACTTTGTTTAAAAAAATCCTCGTTTCTAGTAGAAAATTATTTTCTTGTTTAAAAACTCAACTATTTAATTAAAAATTAATTAGTTTGTTGACAATTCGTCTTTTTGTTGAAAAATCAATTTTCTTGGCCGAAAATATATTTATTCTGTTAAAAAATTGCCTTTCATAGTAAACAATTATTTCAATTGGTTAAAAATTAATGTATCATGTTGAAAAATCCTCTTTTCTGGTAGAAAATATATTTACTTGTTTAGAAATTCAATCATTTAATTGAGAACTGATGTATTTTGTAGAAAATTAATTTTTTGTTACAAAATTAATTTTCTAGATGAAAAAATGGTTTATTCTGTTAACAATTTATCTCTTCTGGTAAAAAATTATTTTTTTTTTGATAGAGAATTCAATATTTATTTAAAAATAAACATATTCTCTTAAAAAATTCTCTTTTCGGGTAGAAAATTAATTATTTCGGTCGAAAATTTAACTAAATAAATAGAAATTTATGTATTTGGTTAAAAATTCGTCTTTTTTGGCAGAAAAATAATTTTTTTGTTTACAAATTTATTTATTCTGTTGAAAGTTCGTATTTTCTAGTAAAAAATCAATTTTTTTTGTAGCGAATTAAAACATTTTGTTGAAAATTTATGTATTTTGTTGATAATTTATCATTTCTGGTCAAAAATCAATTCCTTTGGGAAAAAATTCTACTACTTGGTTAATAAAGAAAACAATTTGTCAAATTCTTCTTTTATGGTAAAAATTTTAACTTTCCTGTTGAAAAGTTATTCTTCTGGAATTATTCTTCCTTGGATAAAAAGAGCCTTATTCTCGAAAATTCAACTTTTTGGGTTGCAAATTTATCTGTCTTCTAAAAACTAATTTTTTTCTGTTGAAATTTCAACTATTTGGTCCTTAATACTTTGCAACTGATTAAACAATGTTTTCGATAAAGCACATATAAAAAAAACGTTACGACTCCCGTCATATTTCATTAAAAAAAATATTAAAACAATTGTATTTCTGTGATACTATAAACTGTAGTCAAATTTATTTTTCGGGATTATTTAAAATTTTAAATTTTAAATTATCGAGAATTAAAAAATTTCCGAAATTTTCTTTTTCATATTACAGTGCCGAACACGATTGTGGCGCAAAGTTTCTGAAAGCTGCTTTTAAAAGAGAGTTTGTTTTTTTATACCAAAAACAGTGCCACTTTAATCTAATTTACGAGTAACTTTATTTTGGACACTGTCCAATTTCAACTGCAAGACAAGCGAAAACCGAGCGAGGGTTATGTCTAATATTAATGCGAATAAATAACCGCAAATGCTATAAAAGCTCGTATTTGAGTACCAGGATAATAATGCGGGAGTCATCATTTTCTTTGAACATAAATGAAGAAGTTTGTAACGAGTTTCCTATATGTAAACGCATTACAAAGATATAAACTTAATTAATGTGAGGATATAGTAGTTTCTCATGCACAGATACTGCTTTTCAAATTTATTGCTTTGTTCCGAGGTCCGCTCTTCCTTCGTTATTTGGAAGATTCAGTTCGCAGTCTAAGAAAAATCGGATTGCTTTTCCAGTATTTTGTCTTAAAGGAGACAGATTCCAAACTTTGTTCAGTAATAACTTGTTACAAATAACTACACCGTTAAAAAATTTCAGTTGGAAACTTTCAACTACATTCATGAAATTCATCAAATTTAAGGAATTCGTGGAATTCATGGAATTCACGGAACTGGTGGAATTTCGGAAATCCACAAAATTCATGGAATTCGTGAAATTCGCGGAATTCGACGAATTCCCGGAGTTCAAGGCATCCTCGGAATTAAAAGAATTCACGCAATTCATTGAATTCACGGACATCACGGAATTCGCAAAATTCAAGGAACTTCAGAAATTTAAGGAATTAATCGAATTAATAGAATTCCTGAAAATTCATGAAATTCCTGAAGTTCACGGTATTCAAGGAATTCCATAAATTCCTCCAATACACGAGATTCCGTGAATTCCTCCAATACACGGGATTCCGTGAATTCCATAATTCCCCTACATTTTTTGAATCCCATAAATTCCGAGAATTACCTAAATTCAGTGCAATCCGTGAAATCCTTCAATTTTACCAATTCCGTGAATTCCATGCATTCCGCGAATTTGAGTTATTCCGTTCTTTCCGAGATTTTCATGATTTCCATATATTCTGTATATTCCACAAATTCCGCGTATTCCACGAACTCAATGAATTTTACAAATTCCACGAATTCTGGGCGTTCTATGAATTCCGTGAATTCCTTCAGCTACATTATTTCCGTGGTTAGAGTCGATTTCGTAAATCCCCTCGATATAATGAATTCCATAAAAATAATATAAATTTAAGGCATTAAGGGAATTCGATAAAGTCAATGAATTACATGAATTCCGTGAATTCCAACGAATCGATTAATTCTGCGAAATCCAATGAATTACTGAAATTCCTCCAATTTCGTCTATTCCAAAAATCCAGTGGATTTCGCGATTTCAGTGAATCCCTTGAATTTTCTGAATACATTGATTTTTAGAAAATTGTTCTATTTCTTGAATTCCATCAATTCAGCAAATTCCATTTATTTTGTAATTTCCTTCTGTTCCATAAATTTCGTGAATTCTGCGTATTCCTTCACTTCCCTGGATTTCCATGCATTTTGTGAATTCCTCTTATTCCTTGAGTTCAGTGAATTGCGTGAAGATCGTGATTTCCGTGAATTCCGCGAAATCCATGAATTCAGCAAATTCCGTACATTTCGTGAATTCATTCACATGCATTAATTCCGCAAGGTACGAAAATTCAGTGAAAGTAATTAATTTCGTGAATTCCATGAACTTCGTGAATTCAGTGAATGTCGTAAACTCCTTGGATTTATTGAATTCCGTGTATTGCACGAAATCTAAAATTTCCATGAATATAAAGAATTCTATACATTTCGTGAATTCCTTCACTTCCCTAAATTCCGTGAATTCTATGAATTCCATTTATCCCACAATTTCTGTGAACTCTTTGAATCACGTAAATTTAGTAAATTCCATGAATTTCGTAATTTACTGGAATTAGATGTATTCCCTGAACTCCATTAATTCAAGAAATTCCGTTCATTCCGTGAATTTCATGTATCCCATACATTTCTTGCATTCTGTGAATTTCGCGAATTCCATGTCTACCTCAATACCGTGAATTCCATAATTCTATGAATTTTGCGAATTCCATACATTTTGTGAATTCCTCCATATCTATAAATTCCGCGAAGTAGGTGAATTCAGTGAATTTAAGGAATTTCGTGAATTAAACGAATTTTGTGAATTTGAAAAACTTCGTGAATTCAATTAATTTCATCAATTCAATTGATTGCGTAAATTCCTTTAAATTCTTTATTTCTATGAATTTCTTGAATTCCATGAATTCTCTTTATTCTGTAAATTCTAGTGAATTCTTTGATATTTATGCATTCCTTGAATTTTATGAATTACTTGAATTTTGTTAATTCCTTAAATTCTACCAATTCAATGAATTCTATGTATTCCGTGAATTCCGTGAATTCCATGCATTCCATAAGTTCGTGAATCCCGTAATTTCCATGAATTCCAAATATTCCGTGAATTCCGTGAATTTAGTGAGTTACGTGAATTCCGTGAATACCCGAAATTCCGCGAAATCCATGAATTTCGCAAAGGCCGCGCATTCAGTTAATTAAATGAATTTCGTTAATTCAACAAACTTCTGAATTGGATGAATTTCGTAAATTCTTTGAATTTCTTGAATACCATGAATTCTAAGAATTTTGTACATTTCGTGAATTTCGTCATTTCCATAAATTCCGTGAAATTAATGAAGTTCGTCGATTCGACGATTTTCATAAATTTCTTGAATTTCGTGAATTCTATGAATTTCGTAAATTCTAAAAATTCCATAAACAATTCATGAAGTCCGGTGACATTTATAAAATTTCAATAATTTTTTTTTTATTTTGAAGCTTAAAAATTTATTAAATGTTAGTAATAATTATATCAAACTGAAATTTGTTAACTCTAAATATTTAAAATACTGCAATTAGACACGTCAAAAATTTATTTTTAAAACTATTTATTTTATTTAAAGTGTCATTTAAAATGACTGGGTCAATTTTTTAAATAAGAATTTATAAAATTTCTGTAAAAAAATTATAGAATTTCAAATTTTGAGTCATCAGAATTAAAATGTTAAAGAAATTTCTAGGGGAAATAATTTTAAATAAGAAAGATTCAAAATTTCGTGATTCTCAACTTTCTATAAATGTGTACATATTTTAAATTAAACATTTTAATTTCAAATCCATAATTGTTTAACGTACTATTTATATGTTTTTAATTAAGGAACCTTGGATTTTAAATTATTCAAGTTTCAAGAATTTAAACATTTTGAATGAGCAAAATGACTCAATATTCATTTATAAAATTTTAATTTCAAAAAGTTTATTTATGTATGAATTTTAACTTAAAATATTAAATATGAACATTTTAATTTATTTGCATAAATAATTAAAATTCTAAAACTTGTGAGGTTTATTTCTGAAACTTTAGATTGAAATTGTAGCATTAAAAAATGAAAATTCAACATTCTGAAATTTCAGTCCACTAATCGTTCAACTAATCTTTTATTTTTCACTATTTTAATTTAAAATTGTTATTTATTTCTATCGTGTTCAGCAGTTCATAAAGCTTAACTAAAAACTATTTCAATTTTTATTCCTTGTAAATTAAAATAAAAATCATTCTTAGTTTAACCATAGGTTTAAAGCTTCCAAAGGCCAATCTAATTATTATTTAAATATTATGACATTTATTTTAATTAATAATTCGAGAAAAAAGGTTTCTTCTTCCACATAAAGTATCTCGTTCTTTAAAAAGGATTTATTTTTAATCTTCCTAAATCCATTAGAACTTTATTATTGAACACTTTCATTATTTACCATTGAAGGTAGCAGTGTATTCAGTCTAAGAACTAGGTCAGGTAAGGGAATAAATAGTAATAAATTTCTGAGATTATGGTTTGCGAGGGTAGTGAATTACGAGAATACATCTAGGTAAAATATATATGATTTTGGTGAAAACCAGAGTACTTGAGAAGAGTCTTCTCGAGTGTGTTATGTTGAGCTACATTTGTAAGCTTTCGAGCTTAAAACGGTAAAGATTTTACCTCATTTAAAGAACTCAATTAAAATTTAGTGAAAAGATTACTCAGTTGAATTTTCTGAATACAGGTTAACGGTAACTTTTCAGACGACAAAATGGTCTTCTTAAACATAAATGTATATATTTTTTTAAATAAACTGTACAAAAAGCTACCCTACCGTCGACAATTTTCTGCATTGTCTGCGCGACCGCTATTAAACGGAAATTCTGGCTTCGAAACATGATACCTTATTCAAAAAATAAGAGACACACTTTTTTTAAATTGGGATCACAACCCTAGCGTATCTGCGTTGGCTTCCAGTCGGCGATTTTAAGACCTTAGGCAGCAAGAGCGGCGATGACCAATGATTTAAAAATTTTTTATGTTAATTATTACTCGTATTTTAACCTGAAAAAATTCTGGAAAAAAACTTAAATTTACAGCACTTAATCTTTGCAATTTTCTTTTTAACTTGAACCAATAGAACTACTCTACAAAGAGCGGTGATCGCCGATCGTTTATCAAATTTTTTATTTTAACTTCTAGCCGTGTTGTAATCCAAAAAAATTCATGAAAAAAAACAAAAATGCAGCAAAAACTAACAAAAATGCAGAAGACCTTCACACGTTCTCAAGATATGAGAACAAATCCCAAGCGTATCTGGGTCAGGTTTCAGTGAGCGACCGCGACTTTAGACGGCTTTGTGCAAAAACTGAAATCCACAGCACCAATACTTTGGAACCTCATTTTTAATTTAAAATAATAAAACTGCAAAAATCTTAATTTGTTCTTAAGATATGATAACTCACGCGTATGTATGTCAGTTTTCAGTCGGCGAGTACTACTTTCACCAGCAAGAACTGTGACCTAGATTTCTCAGATTTGTCACCTTAAGTTCTCTCTGCGTTGCGATTTATTAAAATAGTGGAAAAGAACTGAGATTTTCAGCAATTAATCTGTAAAATCTTATTCTTAATTTAAGCTCATGAAACTTAGAAAATGTTAAGGCGTTCCAAAGATATAAAAAAAATTCCCAAGCGTATCTGCGTCGGCTTTCAGTCAGCGATCACGACTTTCAGACTCGAAAGTAGTGATGAAATTTTGATAAAATTAAAATTGACAGAATTTAATTTTTGGAATCTTATTTTTGATTTTAGCCAATAAAAATGCAAAAGTCTTTAGAAGTTTCCAATGTATAAAAACAAATTTGCAAGAGCATTTGAGTCGGGTTTCAGTCGGGTTTCATTTGACGATCAGGAATTTCAGACACGAGAGTTAGCGATAAAATTCTGAAAAGTTTGAAATTCACAGTATTTAATTTTTTGAATTTTATTTTTAATGTTAGCCAATAAAAATGCAAAAGTTTTCACGAATTTCAAATACATAAAAACGAATTTCTAAACGTATTCGAGTCAAGCTTTAGTCGGCGATCACGACTATCAGAATCGAGAGTGGTGAAGAAATTCTGAAAAATTTGAAATTCACATAATGTAATTTTTGGAATCTTTTTTTAAATTTTAGCCAATAAAAATGCAAAAGTTTTTAGAATTAAAAAAATATATAAACGAATTTTCAAGCGCATTTGAGTCGGCTTTCAGTTGGCGATCACGACTTTGAGCCATGATAGCGGTGATGAAATTGTGGAAGAAACTAAAATTCACAACACTTAATATTTGAAATCTTTTTTTTTTTTAATTTGAGCCAATTAAACTGCAAAAGCTTTTTCACGCTTTTTTCAGAAAGTTTTCTTCCCTTTTTTTAATTAAGCAATGGCTTTTTAAAGTCAGCAGTTATTTCAGTACTACTCGCGCTAACGCTGTAAATAATTTCCAAAGTTAGTATATTTGAGATTATTTCAATTTATTTACAAGAATTTTAAAATTATTTTACATTTTTATGATTTATGATTGGGGAAGTATTGTAATCCTCCGAATTTTTATACTTTAGCTTTTCAACGCATCTCCACGTTTTGAGACACTTTGAAAACTAAATTTGAGTCTTGGTGATAGCTTCTGTCTATCTTCCAACAAAAAGTGGAATGGTTTAATTTTCTTTTTGAATCATTCATTTTTTAACAAAAAACAGATAACAGATGAGTCATTAGCAAAGAAATGAAAGTATAACACAGTAGTTTAAACTGAGGTGTTTTTTTCTTTTATAATAAAATATTAATTATGGATATTAACATTCAAATTTTAAAAAGCTACGTGAATTTTCAACCATGTGTTTAAATTCTGAACTAAAAAATGTAAATTTGCAATCAAAAACTGAATATTTAAATTATAAGTTAAAAAATAATTATTAACGACGATTCCCGTAGTTTATGAAATTTGGGAAATTTATCGTAACAGAATTTATGAAATTCACGGAATTTAAGCAGTTTATGGAATTAATTAGATTCATGAAATTCATGCAATTCGCGGAATTCACAGAATTCACGGAATTTATAGAATTTACGAAATTTACAGAATTGAAGGAATTGACGGAATTTAGGTAATTCAGGGAATTCGTGGAAGTCAATGAATTCCATACATTCCGTGAATTCCGTGACTTAATTGAATTCCATGAATTACTTGAATTTGATGAATTCAATCAATTTCACGGTTTCCTTAAATTTTACGAATTAGTTCAATGCCATGAATTAGTTCAATTCTGTGAATTGCTTGAATTCCGTGAAATCCCCGAAATCCTTGATTTCCATGAATTCAGTCAATTCCATGAATTCCGTGATTTCCTTGCATCGATGAATTCCTTGAATTCCATTAATTCATCAAATTCCATTCATTTCGTGAATTCCACCTATTCCATCGATTTCTTAAATTATGTGAATTCCGTGAATTCCATTATTTTCTTAAATTCTGTGCATTTCGTAAATTCCATGAGTTCCTCGCATTCGTTGAATGCCGCGAATTACATTAATTCTGTTAATTTCTAGAAATGGTTGGAATCTTTAAATTTTTGGAATTTTGTAAGTTCCATGAAGTCTAAAAATTCTTCAAATTCCGGGAATGACATTAATTTTTCGAATCTTGTGAATTCCTTAATTTTCGCCCATAAGGTGTATTCCTCAAATTCTTCGAATTCCGTGAATTCCTTTATCTCCAATAGTTCCTATAATTCCGTGAGTTCCGATAATTCCATGAATTCCTTGAATTCCTTAAATTCTTTGAATTTCCTGAATTCTGCCGCAAGTATGAGAAATAAACTTCCAATACATGTAGTGGAAGTTTTGAACAGAATTTTAATAGTTTAGGCAAATTGAAGTGTCGTGGAGGGTGGGGGGGGGGAGGGCGAAATGGTGATCGAAAGTAGGGGCAGTGAAGAGGACGTGTTATAAAGAAGTGTTAAAATGTAGGGTTCCGAAGTTTATAGGAAGTGAAGTAAGTGGGCAGGGTAAGTTATGTAAGGGAAGTAGTGCAGGAGTGAAAAAGTATGGGAGGGGAAGATACGAGAGGCATAGTATAAAAGAGGTGCTGTATAGGGCAGGTGAAGGAAATGGAAATTGAGAACAAGATCAGGGATAGAAGAGGGGTGGTTAGGTAAAGAAGAGGAAGTGCGGTGAAGGATGGAAAGTGTAAGAAGAAATAGTAGAGGAAGTAAATTGTCGAGAAGTGGGCAGAGGAGGGAAATGAAAGTAGTGGAAGGGATAATAGAGAAGGTGTGAATTAATGTAGAAGAAGAAGTGATGGCAGAGGGCTTGAGGAAAGGAGAAGTAAGGTAAGTGAAGAAATGAGTAGCAGCAGAAGAAAGGGAAAGTGTTTCTAACAGGAATGAATTACTACGGCAGAAAAGATGTAAGGCAGATGTGTAAAAATAGGAGAAAGAAAGTGGAATAGGAAAATTTTGAATGAAAGTAGTGTTAGTAAAAAAAGAGGAGAGAAGTAGTATAGAGAGGAAGTAGTAAGGAAAACAGGAAGTAGGTGGAAGGAAATACAGTATAGGAAATAAGAAGTGTGGGAGCAAAATTTATGAATCTAAAAGTGAGCGGCAGAAAGGGAGGGGATGATGAGTCAGGATTGGATCGGAAAGGACAAAATCGGGTAAAAATTTCTTTGAGAAAGAGTCCCTACATCGAATCACTTTTTTGACTTTTAAACGCACACAGATGCAAAAAATACTTATTCTTCGCCGCACGTAGACACTGCTTTCAAAGTAGACTCCAGAAGTCGGGAGCAACTGAACTTTGTGTGGAATTTGCTCCCACCAAGTCCAGAACTTTTTTCAGGAATCACGTATCTTCAAAGTTCGACTTCCTGCGGTGGTCGAGAACGTTGAGGAAATCCGAAAGGACGTTCTCCTGAAAGTCGAACGTCGAACTTACGTCAACTTAGTAGCTCGAAAATAGATAGAACAGAATGAAATGGTTGTTAGATTATCACGCGAGGGGGAATTGATTCTACTAGAAGGATAGTTTGTTTAGAGAGAATTTGCATGCTGTAAAAACTTTATTTTTATTTTCAATACAATGGAATTCAGCCAAAAATTGCGACAGTGAAGATTAAATTGCCTAAATTAAATAATTAATTCAAATTTTTAATTGAAACGGTTTGTCATTAAAATAAAATTAATAAGTCGCCGATTTTTCAGAAAAATAAAAATTACTATTGACAGGTCAATTGTCATAAACAAAAGATTTTTCTCAGTAATTCAAAACATCAATCGTTCAAAGACGAAATTTGCTAGTTGGAAATTGACAACAAATTTTATTTGTTCATCAAATTTATTTCAATAATGAAAAATGATGATCAAATATTAAAAAACCCCGCATAGTATTAGTTAAAATTTTTTTTAAATACTTTTGTTAAAGAAGCGGAGTCTCTAAAGCGTTAAATAACAAAGATACGCATCTCTTTCCTGAATTTATTATTAAAACAAAAATTAATTTGGAAATTCAAGAAATGGAAACTAAAGATTGTTGGTACGTACACCCCAAACAAAAAATTTCAAAATGAAGTACTGAAGTATTTTTATTCTAAATGTTGCACTTTCACTTGGTTATTAGTTAATATGAAAATAAACGCATTTAAAAATTTTTTGAAACCTGCTGACAATTATTTATGAGAAGTGTCTTTACTAATATCATGATGTTTTACAAAAATATAATTGGTTACAAAAGATTGAAGCGTTTGATGAAAAATATATATAGAATAGTCAACTTAATTATTAGAAAACGTTTTTGTACGATTTATTAAAAATAGATGCTTTTATTTATAGCATAAACAATTCCGATAAACAAATTTTCAGATTGGATATTTTCCTGGAAAGAGGCTCCATTTTTCAACTTAATCAAATAAGAAAAACTTGCCGATCACTCTTTGCTAAGATGCTTTGAAAATTAAAAAGAATTATTAATAATTTAAATAATTTTTATAAACAAATTCAGAGTTTGTCTATTACTCGACGCATATATGCACGGATTTTTTAAAGAATAAACTTAGAGTGCTTATCCAACCACTCGTTGCTGGGATGCTTTAAACATTCTATAGAATTATTCATTATTTAAACAATTTTCATAAATCAATTTAGAATTGAACCATTTCCGAAAGAACGGGTTAAATTTTTTTGCGATATCGACTAAGAATGTTTCTTCGACGATTTTTTGCTATGATAGAAATCGAGTCAACAAAAAGTATTAAATTAAAATTTGTTAACTACATAAATGATTTACATTTATTAATTATTAAAAAAATATTCATCAAGTAATTCAGAATTAGACTATTGTTTAACAAATAGGATCAATCCGTTTATGATACCAACTAAAAATGTATTTCGAAAAAACCTTGCAAAGATATTTTGTAAATTTACAAAAATATTAATAATAATAAAAAATAAAATTTAACAATGAAAAGAAATAAAAAATAATATAAACAATACCTATAAAGAAATTGGAAAAGAATTGCATATTGAATCAGAGATTGGATATTTTTCAACAAATTCGCCGTATATTTGCTATGATACTTCTGTTCTGTTTTTTTTTAAATTAAAATTGTTAAAATAATTAATAATTCTTCTCTGTTCAATAAATATCTCAGCAAAGGGTCACCGTGAAAATATTATTAGTCAATTGTAAAAATAAATTGAGCCTATTTGTTGATGGACATGGAAAATCTTAAATTTATTATGGAAATTGTTTAAATAACTAATTTAATATGAAAAATATTATACCGGATAGCCATCGAAAAGAACATTTTAGATAATTCCAAAAAAATAATAATTCCATAAAAATAATAATTGATAAATAACATCTACTTTAAACTAGTCGTCATAATGAGGAACAATCTGATGTTTACTCTTAAAAATTGTCTACAGGTGACAACTCTAAATTGATTTAAAAGTGTTTTTAAATAGTCATTATAAAAATAGGAGGATCAGTAAGGCCAGTTTTTAGGACTATGTACCGCTTCGCCTTGAAGTGCTTTATTTTATTCATCTAACTCAAATCGGACAGACATCTAACAGATATCTATTAGACATCCAATATACGTTTAGCAGACATATAACTGATATTTAGGTTGGGCATAACGTACATCTACATCGAACAGATTTAAAGCCTAAGTTTAACCTAAATCTAGCAAAATTATAGCAAGACATCTAGAAGACATCTAAGGGACATCTAGCAGAAATGTTACTAAACTTAAATGTACAAGTCACCTATATCTAGTATACATAAAACAAGACATACAACGGAGATAAAGCATACGCCTAACGTAAATCTAAGGAAAATATAACAAAATATCTAGAAGACATCTAACGGAAATCTAAGACAAATATAATTGTCACCTAATATAATTCCAAAATACCTCCAGAAAACATAAGATAAAACATCTTACAGATAAAAAGCATACGTCCAAATTAAATACTCAAAAAATATAGCAATGCATCTGAAAGACATTAAAGCATACGTCTAACGTAAATACACGAATAATATAGCAAGAAATTTAGAAGTCATCTAACAGAAATCCAACAAACATCTTGAAGAAATACAACTGGTGTCGAACATACATGTAACAAGACATCTAATCGATGTATAGTATATATCTGACGTACAAATGACATAATATCATAGACATTAAATATACGTTAAAAATACGTAACATATATCTAACGGACATATAACAGACGTATAACATACTTTTAATATACATTTGGGAGATATATAACAGGAAACATAACATATATTAAGTACATCTAACATACATCTGCAAGGCATCTAACACATATCTAATAGACGTCTAACGTTAATCTAAAAGACATTCAATGGAAGTCCAAAATACATTTTACATGCATCTAAAAGACATCTAACAAATGTTTAATAGGCATCTAATGTTCATCTAATAGACAACTAACATAAATCTAAAAGACTTCTAACGGAAATCCAAAATACATCTAACAGGCCTAATAAAGTGTAAAAATAAATCTTTTTTAAATGCTGAGTACTTCGAGGAAATTTGATGCTCTAAAATATGTTGTAACGCATATATGTGTGCAGTTTTCGAAAAAGTACGATCGTGCGCAAACAATATTACTTCCTTTATAATAATTTGTGTTACTATTTTATTTATCTAATAGATATATAACAGTAATCAACAGTTCATCGTACAGAAATCTTACAGACATCTAAACAGCATCAAGCAGATATCTATCACACATCTGAAGCACAGCTAAGAGGCATGTAACCAACGTCTGAAAGACATCTACCAGACATATAGCAAATATCTACCAGATATCTTACAGAAATATAACTGGCCCAGAATAGTTTAAAAGTATGCCTTATTTTAAATAATAAGTACATCAAGGAAAATGAGGGCTCCTAGCATATATGTCTTAGTGTACATAGGTTTGCAAGTTTTGGGAAAGTACGCCCTACATAATTTGTCTAAAAGTGCTTTGAAATCAATCGGTGGGTTGTCCAAAAAAAGTACTGTTTACCTTTTAAAGAAAATTGTTCAAGCAGACTTTTAAATTATTATTATTTGTTAAGTGAAGCTTCTTTTGAGACAGGAATGATTTGAAAAAAAGCCCGAACGAATTGTTAGATATCTCTTTGTATCATTCAAGTATAATTTCTGTAGTTGCATCTGCCTTTCGGGCGGCGATTCGCAATTGCTATAAAGATTCATCTTCGATATCCCCACTACTGCCACACTAAGTGAAGCCTGTATATACTTTCTCTATTGTTATGTACCTTTCAAAAGGCGATTCGCAATTGCTATAAAGATTGATCTTCGATATCCCCACTACTGCCACACTAAATAAAGCCTTTATATACTTTCTCTACTGTCATGTACCTTTCAAAGGGCGATTCGCAATTGCTATGAATATTGATCTTCGCTATCCCCACTACTGACACACTAAATAAAGCCTTCGTATACTTTCTCTATTGTTATGTACCTTTCAAAAGGCGATTCGCAATTGCTATAGAGACTACTCTTCCATATCCCCACTACTGCCACACTAAACAAAGCCTGTGTATTATCTCTCTCTCTCTCTTTCGACCTCTGCATTATCTTTCTATGTGGTCCTTAAAAAACAAAAAATAATTTCTCACAACAAACTTTGAAGTGAATTCATCAAAGTTTTATTTTTGACATGTGACCCCACTGCCACATACAATTTGTAATTCACTTATGTATCATATTTTGTGCCCTACTGTGAGATAGCCTTGTCGAGTCATTCCACAGAATGATTAATATTGACGAAAAAAAAATAAAAAGCCACTAGATGAAATAGCCTGGAAAAACGTGAATTCAGAATTGAAGTCACTTAATTACAGAAACTCGAAGCAAGCTTAATTTACGATATTCTCATGGAGTATAGGGACTTCGTCACGGATCTGTGATTTTTAATTGCAACGAAACTCGAGTGAAGGAGTTGTTGTCGACTCTGAGTTTCTTGCGTAAACTCGTTAATGCATCAGCAAAAGTAGAGCACAGCTCGTCAGTCATTTGCTTTGACGTCGAAGCTGATGAGCTCAGCGCATGGTACACTGGCGCACCGATTTATTGAACATCCTGGTGCCTTACCGCCGCATCGAAGGATTCACAAAATTATTGCAAATTTCTGATCCTAAGATATCGCTTAATATCACCGAAACGCGTCCCAGTCAATTCTACTGAAAATCCTAAAATACAAATCTGAGTTTTAACGCTGCACAGTGGGGAAAAAATTACTTTTTTCCTTTAAAATAACATACAGCTCACAAACATTGACTGATTTGAACCTAAAAAAAATTAAAATTTATAATAAATAATTCAAAGAATAAGATCCATTGACAATACTTAAATATTGCCAAATTCTAATTGAATTTATGTAAATAGCCAGTGGGCACGAAATTTGGTGACTTCTTTACGACATCGTTACGACATCTTTACGACATTTTTAAGACATCCTATGTCCATGTCGTTTTGGTGTCTTTGCGATATCGTAAAGACATCTTCAGATCATATAACTAATTTATGATATCGTAAAGACACCTTAACGACATGGACATATGATGTCGTAAAGTTGTCTTAAAGATGTCGTAACGATTTCGTAAAGGCGTCATCAAACTTTGTGCCAACTGGGTATTTACTTTTCAATTTAAAGTATCGTTTTTAAATAAAAAACAATTTGCATTAAAAGTACCACAATGAAATCATAATTAACGCCAAAAATACAACAACATTATTTTTTATGACACACATAATTTCAGCCAGGCTTTCTTACCGAGAGATATTCTTGTAAAAACCCAGTGGGCACAAAATTTGGCGACGTCTTTGCGACATCGTTACGACATGTTTACGACATCCTTACGACATCCTATGTCCATGTCGTTTCGGTGCCATTGCGATATCGTAAAGAGATCGTCAGATCATACGACTTATTTACGATATCGTAAAGACACCTTGACGACATGGACGCAGGATGTCGTAAAGTTGTCGTAAAGATTCGTAACGATGTCGTGAAGACGTCGCCAAATTTTGTGCCCACTGGAAAGGTATATAATTAGTCAATTTACTTTTGTAAAACAAAACTGTAACTCGTTAATAAATATTAAAATTTTTTTTATTAACAAATTAAGGCATAGAACTCTTAACTGCAAGAATAGTTCATAATTTAAAGAATTTTCATAAACAAATTCACTCATTTGTCCCTTATATACATTAAAAATTGGTCTTCGCTACGGAATCCTCATTTCTATAAACAATTTTTATAAACAAATTTACTTGTTTGGAATTTATATGGATAGAAAATTTTTCTTTCTTGCAAAATTATTTATTTTTGCAAAGCACATGAATGTTACATATTATATTTTCATGAAACAACATTTGACATGGTTATAAACAACTTTTATAAACCAATTCACTTACTTGACTCTTGGGTCAAAATATCTCAAGTGTGCCACTTTTAAATCGATAGTTCTATGTTCAATCAATTTATACAGTTTTCGATTACTTGTTATATCAAAATAACTCTCCTAAAATATTTTTGAAAACAAATTTTGTTAACAAAATTCTTAACAATCAAAGTTCTTGATAATTTTTTTTTTAAATGGATTACTCGCGAACGGTTCATAGAAATTCAATAATTGATTTATGAAAATTTTTTTACGAGGTACACTTTACGATCCAAAAATTGTTCGGTAGTAAAAAACATTTGTTTCTTGTTGAAATAATCTTTTGCTTTAAATAATTGTAAATTAATTAAACTGCCCCGCCTGTAAAATAATTTTTATACGTACCAATAGATTCTAAAATCTCTTCCGAAAATTTTGGTGAAAAAAAGTTTGTATTTTGCAGTAGTTAAAAAGTTATTGATTTTTTTGTGACCGCGCTTCGACTTCCAATTCATAAAATTCATTTAAACAATGTATTACTTGGTATTTAAATTTAACATCTCCATTATTTTTAATACCAACTATTATATCTTTGTATTGAAAATTCATCTTTTTGGTTAAAAATTCAACTACTAGGTTCAATGTTTAAACTGATTTGTTTAAAAAATACTTTTTTGATAGACAATTAATCTTCTTGATTGAAAATTTCACTATACTTTGTTGAAGATTAAACTATTTGAGTAAAAATTCAGTTTTTCTGTTAAAGCTTCATTATTTCGGTAAAAATTCATATTCTTGTTGAAAAAATTAATTTTTTGGTTGAAAATGATTTTTTTTAAATAAAAACTAATCCTTTCAATGATGATTTGACTATTAATTTTTTTTCTAAATTTACATGTTTTTATTAAAAATGTTTCTTTGATTATTTGAAAATTAAACCATCTTATTCTTTTTTAGTAAAAAATTAATTTTCATGGTTGAAAGTTAATCTTTTTGATAAAAAAATAACTATACCTGGTAGAAAGTTGAACCGCTTGATTAAAAATTAATTTTTTTATTAACATTTATTATTTTACTTTAAAATTCGCTTCATATTTTACTTAATATGATACCCCTAATAATTTTATTGAAAATAATTGATTATTATTCTCCTATTTCTTAGGTCAAAGTTCATCCAATTTATTAAAAAATTCATTTTTTTTAATGATGCTTCATTCTTTCAATTGAAAAGTCGCCTATGGATCTATTTCGTTAAAAATTAATTTTTTCATTGAAAAAATTAATTTTCTTGCTTCAAAATTCATCATTTTGAATAAAAAATTGACTATACCTTATAGAAAATTGAACGACTTGATTAAAAATTCATTTTTTCATAAAAATTTAATATTTTAGTTGAAAATTCGTGACATTTTCTACTCAGTACGATACACGCAATAATTTTATTCAAAATAATTTATTTTTGAATTATTCCCCTATTTCTTGGCTGAAAGTTGATCTATATTTTGAAAAAAATCATTTTTTTTCTAATGTAGTCTTATTTATTATTTTCATAAATTAATATTTTTAACTGAAAATTTAACCATTCAACTTTTGGTTGGAAATCGATTCTTCACAGCCGGAGGAGTTTAATTAATTTTCATTTGTTTCAATTGTTTGTTACTTGGTAACAAAAATTTGCATAACTCAATTATTCAATTTCGATGAACCGTTCGCGAGTAATCAATTTTTGAAAAGAAAAATGATCAAGAAATTTTTTTGTCAATAACAGTTAAAAAAATTAATTTTTTGCGTAAAAATATTTTTTATTGTTATAAACAATTTTTATAAACAAATTCACTCTATATGGCACTCATATGCTTAAAAAAGTTCTATCTTTTGTGAAATCATTTATTTTTATGTAAGTAACAAGAATCGTACACATTAAAATTCCATGAAACAACATTTGGCATCGTTATAAGCAACTTTTATAAACAAATTGACTTATTTGACACTTATATACATGGAAAATTTGTCTTTTCTACGGAATAATGTCTTTTGTTAAGAACAAGAACAGTACTCATTAGGGTTTCATGAAACAATATTTGTAATTCTTATAAACAATTTTTATAAACAAATTAAATTATTTGGAATTTATATGCATAGACAATTTTTTCTTTTTTGTCGAATTATTTATTTTTATGTGAAGAACAAGATCGACACACATTATAATTCCAGGAAATGACATTTGACATTGTTATAAACAATTTTTATAAACAAAGTAACTGATTTGAAACTTATAAACATAGAGAATTGTATATTCTACGGAATCATGTCTTTTCATGTGAAACACAAGTATAGTACACATTGTTCGTTTTTGAAAGAACATTTGTCATTTTTATATATAATTTTTATAAACAAATGCACTTATTAGGCATTTATATGCATAGAGAATTTGTATTTTTTCTGGAATAATTTCTTTATGTAAAGTATAAAAATGGTGCAGTGAAACTCAAACCAGTAAATTTGTGTGTATACATTGTTTATAATAGTGAAAAGTCAATTTTTTTATGCATAAATGCGCCAAATAAGTAAATTTGTTTACAAAAATTGTTTATAACAATGATAAATATTTTTTCGTGAAATTATAATTGAAACTATTCTTGTTTTTAACGTAAGAATAAATTATTGTACAAAAAAGAAAAATTCTCTATGCATATAAATGCCAAATAAGTGAATTTGTTTA
The DNA here is from genome assembly GCF_010883055.1 of Belonocnema kinseyi. Lineage (NCBI taxonomy): Eukaryota > Metazoa > Arthropoda > Insecta > Hymenoptera > Cynipidae > Belonocnema > Belonocnema kinseyi. Next base: position 14,710,801 of record NC_046666.1, on the reverse strand, counting down.
TAGAAATTGTTTATAGCAATGACAAATATTGTTTTATGAAACACTAATGTGTACTATTCTTTTTCTTTACATAAAATGACATTATTCCGTAGAAAGGGCAAATTTTCTATGTATATGAGTGTCATATAAGTGAATTTGTTTATAAAAATTGTTTATAAAAGTAAAGAATATTCTTTCATGAAATTCTAATCTATATAATTCTTATTCTTCACATGAAAATAAATGATTTTATAAAAAAGAACATTTTTCTTTGCATATAAATGCCAAATGAGTTAATTTGTTTATAAAATTGTTTATAACAATAAGATATATTTTTTCATGATACTCTAATCTATACCATTTTTGTTCTTCACATGAAAAAAAATTATTCCGTAAAAAAGAGAAATTTTCTTATGTATGTTTTTCAAAGAAGAATCTCTAATATTTCAAGGCCATGTTTTAAATTTTGGATTGAATTGATTAGAAGGTTTAGAAGGTATGATGACAGTAAAAAAAATTTTTCACATGCGTGTAGAAGTTTTAAATAATTTTTTATTTTGAATAATAAACTTCAAAAATGTTTAAAACGGTTTTTAAACATCATAAATAATTTGCTAAAATTTCAAAAATGATTTTACCAGACTGTAAAGCAAAATGTTACAATATCGTAAGATTACAGAATACAAACAAATAAAAAATCGATTCATTTCCCGGATCATGTAGATTAAATGTAGATTTTTAAATATTTCAAAACTAAGCTTTAGAAGCTTTAGAGTAATTTTGAATGTTTTCAAGAGAATAATTTTTTTGAATTCCGAGAAAATTCACACGATCTTGAGGTAATTTTTTAAAAATATTAAACAATGTTTAATTAGAGATATTTTTAAATTGACAAACATTTTTGAAAATTTATTAAATATTTCCTAATTCCTGCTCAACTTCTAAAGATCCTAAGAATCTTTTAAAAAGACTGGAAATCCAGAAATACTCTTTTTAATTTTCTCAAGAATCTTATAAAAATTATATTTATATAAATTAACAAACAAACTAATAATACTTATTTTCTGGTTCTTACTTCTCAGAATTTAATTTAAACATGGATTGAGCACTTAGAAAAATAATTTTTATTATATCACTTGTTTTTTAATATATAGATACAATAATTATGTTTGTTATATAGTAGCATTACATTGTAAAACGGCAAAATCCCCATAAAGGTTTCTATTTCTGAAATTTAAATTTGACGAAATTTAAAATTGTCGAAAATAACTGATAAATAATTAATTCATGGTTAATTAAATTGTTTGCTTTGTTTATAATTTTATCAATATCTCATAAATTAATAATCAATAAAGTATGATCTGCAGTTTTAAATTTTGGGAAAAGAAATATTAGTCGGAATATTATTTTCCATTACAAATAAAGAACTCTTAAATATGATATTTTTTAAATCAAATATACTTTATAACACAGCTAAAATAAATTAATTAATTAAAAATTAAAATTGGATTTCAACTAATTTGGTCAGCTTATTTACTTTTAATTTGGGAGGAGAGGGGCATTATCAGGGTGAGAGTTTTAATCAAAAATAATGAAAATGATGAAAATTTAAAAATTGAAATTCAATTAAAAATTTTTTCCGTTTGAAGTAATAAAAAATAAACACCAAATTAAAGCAATCAAAGTGGAACTCTTTAGTTCTAAACTTTTTAAATTGAAGTTTAAAAGTTTTGCAATAAAAAAATGTTGTAATGAAATGCTTAATAATTTACAAGTAGAAACTAAAAGGTACTATAACTTTTTAATTGAACATCAAAATTCCAAATTTTTAACATTCATAAATTATTATAGAGTCCAAAAATTTATATTAGGTTCTAAAAATATAAATCCACGTTTACATTTTTAATACTCTGAACTAAATAATTAATTCATGAACTTTACAAATTTTTTAAATTATATTATTAAGTTATTTAAGGCTAGAAACATTGAAAATTAAAAAATTAAAATTTTTTTCAACTTAAAAGTTCTTAAATTAAAAGTTAAATTATTTTAATTTTAAACTTGTTCAAGCATTCATGAAAAGCTTGAAAATTTAATTTAAAAATCTTGAGAAATCTAGAAGTTGTTTTTAATTTCTTTTAATTTTAACTTATTTTTAAAATTGTTTCAGAACTTTTAAATAATTTTCAAAATTAATTAAATTTGTCGTACAATGTATGGAAAATTCTGCGAATTTAAACAAATTTCCTTGAAATTTAGATTCATGAATAGCAATTAAAGACCTATTATTTGTAGAAAATATTAGAGTAATTTAAGAGATATTTCGAATTTTTAAAAACATTTGTGCAGACTTCACACAAAAATTCCGAAGCTTTTCAAACATTGTAAAAGTTAAAAAAGAATTAAAACATTCTTTTAATATTCCCAGAAAAATTGAAAATGATTTTCTATTTCCAATAATTATTGTAACTAAATATCTAAAAAGATATTAAGAGATTTTAAAAATTGTAGGAAAAATTTTATTTTTTTCAAAATATGTTTAGAAGCTCTAAAATAATTTTCACACACTTCGTTTAAATTACTTGAGATCATCTCAAGCTTTTTAGAATCAATTTTAAATCTTTTCAATAGTTCTAAATTTGCCTTCGAATTATTCAGATTTTTCGTACCAATAATAAGTGCTCAGTTATTGTTTATACATAAAAATTCCACAATTTCATTTACAAATTAAACATTTTTCAAACAAAAAAATAAAAATTGTGACGTTGAAGGTTTAATAGCTCTTTGAAATTCTAGAAAGACAAAGCTTTCTATGTAAAACAATTTAATTTAAAATTGTTTACTTTTCATAAGTTGGTTTCAATTTACTTGCCTTAAATGAACAGTCAAATATTGCTACATATTAAATACTTATTGTTTTTCTAAATAAAAAAATTTCAAATTAAATTGGTTAAAAAGTAAATAATTTAGACTGAAACAATATTTTTAATTTAATAAGAGCCTTTAATTACGAATATCTTATTATTATGTAAGTTGTTAACTTGAAAATAGTTTATAAAGTTTTAATTGCAACTTTAAATTTTTTAACGACTAAGACATTCAAATTGAAACTATAACAATCTGGAAATTCTTAAAATTTAAACGAATTAGGAATCGTTTTTTTCAAAAAAATTATTGCTCAGTTTTTAATACTGCAAATACAGATCTATTTGAAAAATTATTTATTTACTTATTCATATTTACAGTCGATAAACTAATACTGTTCTTTATCAACATTTTTAACTTCAAACGCTTTTAATTTTTAATTATTTAAGTCTTCAAGACGGCATTTGAAAATTATTTAAAAAAATATACGCTTAAAAATAAAAACCAATAATAAATAATGTTTAAAGTGAAAGATTTTTGAATCACGCACTATAAAATGAATGATATCACAATTAAAAAAATTATTAATTGAACTAATTTTTCTTTTAAACTGTTGAAATCGACCTTGTACAGATTTTTCTTCTGAAAATTGGTAAGATTCCCGGTTAAGAAATAAATCCCCTTTTATTTCCCGGTTTTCCCGGTACAGTGATTACCCTAATTCTTTTTCTATTATGTATTTCATTACAATTATTTTCAAGAATTCTTCAACTACAATTTTCATGAAATTTCTCAAATTTTTCAAGTTTCAAAAAACTTCCCGGATAAGGAATGCACTTCAAAATTCTAAAAAAATTATCACGTATTTTGAGTTCTTATGACGAGACTTACGAATTTTTAATTTATTTCTATTATTTGAAGGAATTTTTTAGAATTTTTAAACGACCAGAATCAGCGTTTTACGAGCTCTCGGTTAATACAGTGACATTGTTAACATTTTTAAATTTGCAAACGTTTTTACCGTGATAATGAAAGTGCAGGATAAAAATCTAGGAAATTCAACATCCGCGTTTAAGATAAGTTAATTTTATCAATTACTTTCTAATGTTATGGTACAAAAATAAAATTCTTTCTATTTTGTATTTTATAACGATTATTTTCAAGAATTTTTAAACTGAAAATTTCATGAAATTTCTGAAATCTAATAAAATTAAAAAATTTTCAGAATACGTAGTAGATAGTAAAATCACATGATAAGCAATAAGTAGGTACAATTATGAATTGAAGAGCAAGACAGCATCTCAGAGATCATGATTTTGTATCACTCAGATTGTTGTGGTTTAGAATGAAAATGAGAATCCGAAGATTATTTGTCATAGGCAACTACATCCCAGTTGAAAGTGGTCTGAGAAAAGTGAAGACGCCTTCTAGGACACTTTAAATGATGCAATAAATATTTGTGATTATGATCCAATAATAACAAATAGAGAAAGTAAAAAATTTTTAATGTATGGAAACTCAGTGCTGAATAAATTCATTTGTTTTTTAATGTAAAGCATTACCATAAATTTTCTCTTTCTGGGACTGTCTCGAGTCAAAATATTTCTTTGTTTGCTTTTGATTTGTTGAATTCTAATTTAAATATTTTTCTCAAATGACTTTTGTAGGTATTGATTCAGAAAAAGGATATTCCTGAGAATATTCAAATTTTCTTTGTGAAATAAAACATATCACAAACCTATAGCTTTCTCCACTAAGTTGTTATTACTGCAACTTTGTGTTGAAAAGGATAAGCAGAAAATAAATTAGAAATTTTACCTAAATATGTGATTTCACTGCACCAACTGTCAATAATGTAACTATCCTCACCTTTAATTAAAATTTTGTGCAAAAAATTTGATTAGAGTATTACTAGTTAAAATAGCCATTCTGTGTCTTCAGTATTAAGGTCAGTTCATCTTGTATCTTTTCTTAAAGGCTTTTCATTCTCCAATTGCCAAGCATCTTGAAAGCTTCTCTTTTTAATTGCTTTCATGGATTTTTATTTAATAAATAAAAATTATTATGATATGATTTTGTCAGATGGTTAAGGGAACCTCTAACAAATCTGAGAATATCTATGACAGCTTGAGGAATTTAATATATTTCAAATTTACAAACCTAGAATCCTTATCGCCTTCTTCAAAGATTCAATTTTGCTCTTGAATATTAGTTTTTTGATTAATCAAAATACAACATTTGTTCCTATATTTTTCATCATTCTTTAAAAATTTTGGATTAAAAAAAATCTGATGTTTCGGAACATCAATAATTTTATCTTGTTGTAAACATGCGTCCAATTTACTTCTGAGTCTAGAAATTTTTTATTAAAAAAAATTAGTATTATTTGAAACATGTTTAATCAGTAAATTTCTTGGTGAGAGTTTACAATTACTTAAAGCATTTTTAAATTTTCTATTCTAAAAATTACTGTCAAATGTAAGACGTCGAAATTTCTTATATATAAAAAATATATTTTTGATCTAAAATATGATTTCTTCTAGAATCAAATAACTTTTTTTTTTTTTTTGAAGAATACTGATTCTTAATTTTTATTTGGTATCACACCTTAACCTAACCTTTCTGGAGACCTCTGGACCATCTGCAGCTTTGATCTGATTAGAAAACATAATTTAAAGAAAAAACAGAAGGGGGTAGGGGTGGAAATTGAGAACAAATTGGACAACCAACATAACATGCTTGCATTGAAATTTCAAAAAAGATCAAGAAAAACACTTTTTTCTCCTGAACTAGAAAAGAAAATAATTTTTTTCCTGGGACAAAAATAAAAAAAAGTGATTGAGAAAAATAAGGGGCTTCGGAAGTAGGGTGACTGAAGTGAAAATGAGGGGAAACAGTGGAATTAAGAAAAAATAGGGAGGGTAGAAGAGGAAATAAGAAGAATCAGGAGAATGGAAATAATAGCAATAAGGGATGTAAAGTAAAGTATACTAAGTAGAAGTTAAGAAGGGATTCTAAGAGAAAATGAGGAAAGGGAAGTATTAGAAATGAGAATGAATGATGGGAGTGAGAAAAAGTAAGTGCGAGAATTGAGGTTAGTTGAATTAGTGTGGGATCAGGAAAATTAGGAGACTGAAAGTAGAGAAAGTGAGGGAAAATGTGGGTGGGGTAAGCAGTGAATAGCAGGTCTGTGCTGGAAAGCAGCAGAAGAAAAGTATTAGCAAGGGAAGTAAAAAAAAAACGAAGTAAGTAGCGCCTAGGAAAAATGGAACAAATGAGAATAATTTAGTGACGGATATTGGAATAGTGAAGAAAAATTCGGGTAGGAAAAGTAAGCAAAAACGTGAGGAATGGAAATAAAGGGAAATTAGGAGAGAAGAAGGAAGATGAACAAGGGGAGGGCAAATGATAGAAAATGAGGGGAGAAGAGAAGAAGTAGAACTTCATTGGTTAAACAATTCAAATTATAAAAATAAGTAGATGGTAAGTAGGGAATAAATGAAAAATGAAAGAAAAGAAATAAGTGGAAGTGGGATGAAATTAGAAGGAAGTAAGTAATTAATGTAAAGTGAAGACTGGAAAAGAAAAACAGAGGAAGATGGGTGTTATCTGTGCAAGGAAATGAGGAAGGAACCAAAATAAGAAAAGTGCAAATTATGTAAAATGAGAGGATAAGAATATATGATAAAAGGGGTTAAGTGGAGCTTAGAAAATTAGGGGGAGAAAAACACGGAAAATGTGTATGTGAAGGAGGGAAAATGGAGGGTGAGTAGATGAAATAAGGAGTTTGTAAAATATGAAAAGTAAGGGGAAATCAGGGGTTTGTAAAGTAGGGGATTTCCGAAAAATGTATTGTATGAAGTTAGGTGAGATGAGGGAAATTTAAGAAATAGATGTAGGTAAAGTAAGGGGAATTAAGAAAAGGGAAAATAAGGCGAGTAAAGAAGATGAGAGAAGCGGAACTTGGAGATGAGGAATGGGAGATGTTAGAATAGTGAGAGGAAACGTTAGGAAGGTATGTGTGCGAAATTATAGGACATGGAGGCGGAGAGAATAAGGAAAAACTAGGAGAGGGGATTTAGGAAGAAGAAAGAGAAACAAAGGGAGGGAAAATGATGGAAAATGAGGACAGAAAAGAAGAAGAAAAACGATGTTGGTAAAGTAATGAAAATAATAAAAATGAATGGATGGTAAGTAGGGAATGGATGAAAAATGAGGGAAACGAAATGAGAAAAAGTAGGGAGAACTCAGAGGAGAGTAAGTAATGACTGTGAAGTAAGGGTTGGAAAAGAAAAACAAAGAAAGATGGGTATAAGCTGGGAATGCAAGGAGAAGGGAAAGTAAGGAGAAGGGAAAATAATGGAAGGGATGGTAGAATTAAGAGGATTAAAAAGAGGAAGTTTATGATGGAAGTAAATGAAGTCAGTAGAAGTATTTATATAAGAAATAAGAGGAAATCGGAAGAGAAGAAGGAAAGGTAATAAGAAAAGAAAAAAATTATGGAAAATGAGAGGATAATAGATGATATATGGGGTTATGTAGAGCTAAGAAAATTGAGAGTAGCAAGTAAGGCAGAAAGTTTCTGGGAAGTAGGGGAAGTGAAGTGTGAGTAGAGAAAATAAGGAACTTGTAAAATACGAAAAGTAAGTCAAAACTAGGCGCTTGTAAAGTAAGGGACGTGAAGGCTAATAATGAAAGAGAAAGAAGAGGGAATAAAAATAATTTAAAGGAGAAAGTGATTTAAGATAATGTGGTGGAGGTGCGGAAAATCGGAGAATAAACGTAGGGAAAGGGAAGGGAATCAAGGAAAAGGAAAGCAGTAAGAGTAAAAAAGATACGTGAAGCAGAACTACGGGAAGTATGGTGTTATGAGAGAAGGGCTGGAAAGGAAATTAGGGGAAGATGTATGTTAGCTAGGAAAGCGAGGAGAAGGGAAATTATTAGTGAGGAAATCCGAGTAGCGGAACTAGGATAAATAAGGGAAAATTACGGGTGAAAAGTAAAAAAATAAGAAAAAACATGGGACGGTATGTGTGGGAAATTATAGGGAATGGAGGTAGAAGGAATAAGGGGAATTAGGAGAGGGAATGTATCGGGAGTTACGGGTTATGAGGGACGAATTAGAGGGATGTAAAAAAGCAACAGAACATTATAAAGTTCGAAAACCCTAATTAAAATTTTTTAAATAATGAGTGAAATTAAAAGAAATTTTTTTTAATTTTGGGGCAATTCTTTGTGAATTTGAAGATAGTTTTGTAGCTAATATGAGAAATTCGGATTAATTTCGTTGGCTGACTGTGTTGATTGCAACGTTTGACTTATTTGCACATCGTTGCATCGGATTCCACCCAATTTCAAGAGGGTCAGCTTAACCGCATCCTCGACCTGCATGCACTTGAAAGAGGCCGCATATTACGCAACCACTTGTTTGGCCGGGCAATCGTTGGTTATCTAAATTAAAATCAATTTTTTGTTCTCAGTCTTTTCGACAAAATGGTGTGCTAATTATTTAAAGAATGTCCCATTCGACACAAAACATTGAGAAGAATTGTGTAGTTTGTCCGCTTTAATAGGAAGGGTCTCGATAAAGTCTCTTTTATCACATCAAACTTGATCCTTAAGGATTTTAATTTATATTGGTCGAAAAATTATTTTAAAAAATTTGTAAGAGTGTTTAAGAAAATGTATCTCGGCTCTGGAGATCAGACCATTTTTACTATATGTTTTTGGGGTCGCTGAATCCGAAGCCGAATTTAAAAAAATCCCAGCCAGTAAGGGATCTGGCATAACCTCAAAACCCCTCAAACAAATTATTTTTTCGAAGTCCGAGGGTCAGACCACGTTTATTACTTGTTTCTGGGGTCAATGAATTCGAATCCGAAGTCTAAAATACCTTAGCTCGTCAGGATCTGTTATAACCGAAAAAAACCCTAAGATCTTAAAATTCTTTGAAATTTATTAAATTTATTGAAATCTACTGAAAAAATCTTTGCAATAGTTAAAAATATTTTGAAATATTACCCGTGCATTAAAATTTTTTTAAATGCCTCAAAACTGCAATCTCTAACAATCTGAACTCTTGAAGATTCCTAGGAATTTAAAAACATTACCTTAAATCCTTAAAATCTCTTGGAATTTCATCAAATTATTGAAATCTGTTTAAAGTTCCTTGAAATATGCCTAAGTATCCTAAAATATTTCTAATGCTTTGACATCTTCTGAAAAAACTTTAAACTTTTGAAGTCCCTTGAAATTCCTTGGAAATTTTGAAAATTTTAAAAGATCTTCAAAATCCTTTAAAATCCTTTTGAATAGTTGAAGTTTTCTTCAAATGTCTCGGAATTTTTTAAAATATCCTTATATATTTCCAATTCTCTGAAATATTTTTAAATTCTTAGTTACTTTGGGGATATCTTAAAAATACGTTAGAAATTTTTTAATTTCCTGAAATCTTTAAAAACTTTTGAAAATCCTTTCAATTAATGAAATTTGTTTTAAAATCTTTAGAATATTTTTAAGTACCCTAAAATATTTACAATGCTATGAAATCTTTTGAAATTACTAAAAAGTTATTCAAACAATTTTAATGAATTTGAAAAGATTTCAAGGAGTGTAATTTTTTCATATTTTAAGGAATTTAAAAAAAATCAAAGGATTTTAATAACTGTACTCAATTTCGATAATTTAAAATGATTACAAAGAATTTGAATGGAATTTTAAAAAAATTTCAAGGAGTTCAAGGATTTAAAAAAAAAAACTTACAGAATTTCTGAAAATTCAAGTGATTTTTAGAAATTACTATATCGACTTGCGATTTTAAGATTTTCTTTTAAAGGATTTAAAAATAATTTAAAAGCGTTTAAAGATTTACAAGTAATTTTAAAGGATTTCAAGACAGTTTTAGTAATTTTGAAGACTTGAAAGCTATTTAAAAAGTTATTAAAAAAAGTTATTTGAAAAGATTTTAATAAATTTTAAGAGACTTCAGAGGATTTAAAAAATGCAATTCTTTAAGGATTTTCAAAAGTTATCAGGAGTCTGAAAAATTGAGGAATTTTTGAAGATTTCAATCAAATTTATTCAATTTAAAAATTTTCAATATAATTGTAAAGAAGTTAAATGGATTCTAAAATAATAGGAGGAGTTTAAGGATAATCAAGAAATCTTATAGGATTTCATGAGTTCAAGTGAGTTCAAGGAATAACTAGGTACTTGACGGGATTTTAAATGTGACAAGATTTTTTTAATTGACAGAAAATAAAATTCCGAATTTAAAAATATCCGAAACTAAAATTCACGAACTTCGAGACCAGCTTATAAAATAAACGAATTATTAAATACCCACAAATATTTTAATTCCTCAAATTAAGAACTGCTGAACATAGTTAATTTATTATTAATTTATGAGCTATTTATAAAATTACAAATAAGGAAAACAATTTAATTAACCATCATTTAATAAATTATTAAATATTTTCGATAATCATCAATTTTTGCAAATTTCAGGAATAGAAATATTTATTGGAATTTAAAAAATTTATTATTTTGTTTAAAAATTAAAAGAGAATTAAAAAAAAAGTTTAGAATATTTTAAAGAAATTTTTTTACCTTATAGGATTTCACCAAAAATTATGAAAAATTTAACTCTTTTTAAAAAACGCTCAGAACTTTTAGAAGTTGGGAAAGAATCAAGAAATATTTATTAAATTTTCGGAAATGTTTCCCAGTTTTAAAATATTTATAATCTATTTAAAACGTCTTAAATTCCTGAAAATATTTTTTACTGACTGAAATTTTTCTCAAAATTTTCAAATATTATTAAATTTTTTTTCTAATTAACTTATAATCTTATAAATTTTCCCAGAAATTTTAAGACAATTTTTATCATTCTCTTGGAAACTTTCGTAATATTGTTAAATTAATTTTTAATCTCTTCAATTCTGCTTAATATTTTGTGCATTTACTCAATTTTTTTATTTTGTAAACTTACTAAATTAAAACATTTTGCTTCAAAATTTTGTAAACTCTTTTTCGAAATTTTAGGAAATCGCTTGATACGTTTAAAATATTTAAAAAACTTTTGTTTTAAACTTTATTTTTGAAACTACAAAATTCTTTAAAATTTGCATCTGTTTTAGTACAAAATTAATCTTTCTGGCTTAAAGTGCACCTATTTGGTAGATAATTTAAATGTTTTGTTAAAAATTCATCCTTTTTGGTTAAAAAAATTCGTCTTTTTGGATTAAAAGATCAATTTTTTTCGTAGAAACTTATTTTTTTGTTACAAAAATTGTACTTTTGATGATACAGAGTTTACTGGAATATTTTTTGGATGAAAAATTAACTTTTCTTTCAATGAGAAATTATTCTGCTTTAAAATATATTTCAAATTTTTTGATAAAAATGCAATTTTTTACTAGAGAATTTAACAATTTTGTGGAAAAGTCATCCTTTTTGGTTAAAAATTTGTCTGTTGGGATTAAAAATTCAATTTTGAAAATTCATCTTTTTGATTTTAAACTTGATCTGTCATAGGAAAAATTTATTTTTTTTATGAAAATGCAACTTTTTGGTTAAAAATCGTTCTTCTTTTCTTGATAATTCAACTCAATTGTTTAAAATATTTCGTTGCATCGCTTTGTTAATAAATCAATTTTTTGTTAAAGATTTATATTTGAAGTTGGAAACTTATCTCGTTGGTTAAAAGTTTAATTATCTTGTTATATTGAATCTTTTTTAATTGAAAATTCAATTACTTGGGTCAAATTTAAACTACATTGTGAATTTTTTTTATTGAAGGCTTGTCTGGTTGAAAATTTGACTGTTTAGTAGAAAATAATTATTTTGTTGTTGTTTAGAATTCATTTTTTTACCAAAAATGGAACTTTTCCATTTTTTAAGATTTATTTTTCTAGTTAAAAATTCGAGGTTTTTTTTTGCAAAGAAATTCTCTGTTCAGTATTAAATTTCCTTTTCTTGCGTCAAAATGCATCAGTTTCGTGAAAAATTAATTTTTTGCTGAACTGTCATATTTTCTATTTCAAAATTGAATTTTTGTGAAGAAAATTTGTCCTCTGGTTTGAAGGTTCAATAATTTTGATAAAGAATTTGTCTTTTTAAATGTAATGTAATTTTTTGAAAATGGAAATTATTTTAAATGTATAAAAAAGCTACTGAATACCGATAAAAAGGTGTTAACATGGATTGTTTAAACAAACTATTATTGTTTATAGCAATTTTCTCTGGTAATATATGTAGTCAGTCGCTGTTTATTAAAAAAACTTAACTTTTTATCTCCTTTTTAGTTAGGGCGACGTAATACGTGATTAGTGTTAACAAATGTAATTTTTTAAATAATTTACTAATTTTTTTAATAATATTCAGTTTTCATAATTCTAGAAATTATGTTTTTGGGGTCGCTGAATCCCAATCCGAGGTCCGAAAAAACTCAGCATGTCAGGGTTTCGATACAACCTTCAAAATACCTCGTAATCTAAGATATTTATCGCTTGAACGTTTTGAATTTAGCCGTATATTAAACAAAAATTAGTTCAACCCATAAACTCTATTCTTGCGACTAGAATAAATGACTAGTTAAATTAATAAATTGGAAATAAAAACTCTAAAGCGCTCGAATTTTTTAGACTACGGATTCGGAATCAGCGACCACAAAACCCTATAGTTAACATTTTCTGAACCACGGACTTAAACAGAAATTTTTATGAGGTTTTTTGAGGTTATGTCAGAAGCCTGAAGTGCGGCGGTTTTTTGGATCATGGATTTGGTTTCAGCGACCCCAAAAATATATATTAAACATGATCTAACTCACAAACTGAAAAAAATGTATGTGGTTTTTTAAGGTTATGTCAAAACCCTGACGTGCTGGGGCTTTTTTGGACTTCAGATTCGGATTTAGCGACCCAAAAAGCATATAGTAAACATGCTTTAACCTCCAGCACCAGCAGAATTTTTTTCGTATGGCTATAATATCAGTGATCGAAAAAATAGAGAAAAATTAGAGAATTTTAAAAATTAAATTTTCCTGTCCCCTTGAAGAAATATTATTATTAGTAACTTATTTTTCTGGTATTTATAATTCTAATTCTTTTCCATTGCAGTTGTTTTTTCCTAATAAATATATTTTTTGTTAAACATTTTATTATTTTTTCGAGAATCTAAATATTTTGTTAAAAAGTGATCCTTTTTTATTGAAAATAGAACAAATTTTTTTTTAATTTGTCTTTTCGGTTCAAAAATTTATTTATTTTAATGTGCACGCAACTAATTGATTTGATATTAGTTTTAATCTTTAGGAATTTAAATATTTTGTTAAGAATTCATCTTTTTTGGTTGGTATGTTTATAAATAAATTTTTTTTTTTTAAATTAATATTTTTTGGCTGAAAATTGAACTACTAGTTTGAAGGGTTAATTTCTTTGTTAAAATGTCATTTTTATAAACGATTCATCACTGCAGTTGAAAATTAATCTGTTAAGAAAAAAATTAGTTCTCTTTTGTTGTTGAAAATTAATCATTTTGACTAAAAATTATACTATTTTAGTGAAAGGTTGATCATTTGAAACGAAAATTCGTCTCTTTGATTTAAAGCTTAACTATGGAGCTAGAAATTTCTATTTTTCAATTAAAAATTCATTTGCTTAGTAAAAGTTGAACTTATTTATGAAAAATAAAATTTTTTGTTTGAGGATGAATATTTTTAGTTAAAAATTTAACTGTGCGGTTGTTAATTGTATCTTCATCTTAAAAATTAATGTTTTAAACTGAGAATGTAAGTTTTTCATTTACTCATGTTGCTAAAAATTAATCATTTTTTAAACTCAAGGTTACTTTTTTTTTGTAGAAAACTATTTTCCTTTGAACAAACTTCCTTATTTGTTTATTAAAAATGGAACTTTTTGGTCAAAAGAGAACTTTTTAAATGAAAATTCGCTTTTTAGATAAGGAAATTCATAATTTTATTTGAAATGCCCTCTTTTTTATTGAAAATTGAACTATTTTTTTGGGAAGTTTAATTTTTTATGGAAATCTAATTTTTTAAGGAAATTTTTATTTTATTTCAAATATATCTTTCTTTGTTGGGAACATATATAGAACAACTATTTTTTTTGGCAATTCATATACTTTTCTAAAAATTGAACCTAATGTTCAAATAAATTTGTTGTTGTTAAATTTTCATCTATTTATCTAAAAATAGAACTATTTTGTCAACGTTTTTATTTTTGTTCATTGAATTATAATTTATTTTGAAAAATTACAATGTTTCATCTTTCTCTGTAAATTTGTATTTTTGAGTTTAAGGTTCATCTATTTGTTTAAAAAACTATGTCCTTTTTTGCAAATTCGTCCATTACATTTTTTTCAAGAACTAATTTTGGTAAGTTCAAAATTCAACTATTAATTTCAAAATTATAATGTTTTCCCGAAATTTTAATTAGTTTATTAAATATTAAACTTTTTTGATAAAAAATGTTAGAAATATAAATATTTTGTTTAAAGATACATAATTTCTTTGTATAAGTGAAACTGTTTGGTTTAAAATTATTATTCTTTTTCAACAGAAAGCTCGTTCTCTTTGATTAAAAATTAATGTTCTTTTGTTAAAAAATGCAATTTATTGTAAGAAATATAATTGCTTGTTTTAAATTGCAACTGTTTTTCGTCAACGCCTTTTTAAAAATTTTTTTACGATATTTAGACTGTTTCTTATCTTAATATATATTTTGGGATTTAAAATAAAACCTTTTATTGTGGAAAAGTCATATTTTTTGTTCAAAATAATATTAAATAAATCAAATTTTTTATTTTAATTTGTTTTTGAACAATTTTATTTGTAAAGGTACTTTAAATAATAAATTAAATTTTAAGAACTTGAATTTTGAAATTGAAATAATCGAAAACATTTTAAAAACGCAACTTATTGCGTCATTATTTGACTTATCTAGCATTCTTTTTGTTTATCTAGTTATCACCTGATAATGATGAGTTTTGACAAATATTCGGTTATTAAAACTCTAAACATTTATCACAAAGTTAAAGTTTTTTTTCAACAGAATGTAAAAAGTGCTTGAATACGCCTTCTCTGAATCCTCGTCTATAGTCGATCTATGCCCAACTCGTCCCATATCAACCCCAATCCAAGCCACTGTCTAGGGTCGTTTCACGTATTCCATTCTATGAGCTAACAAATGGGTCATTCTCGACGTCAACGACATTGCTAGTTCAATAACGACTAAAAGCCAAGTTTGCATTTTAGCAATTCATTCATTTAATTGTTTTTATATTTTGCATATCTAAAAGTTCCTGTACAGTAATTTGCAAAGGAACCTGTACATGGTATAAGCACAGGTACCTGTACATTATCCTGCAAAGGATCCTGTACATGATCTTGCAAAGCAACCTGTACATGGTATGAGCAAAGGTACCTGTACATTATCCAGCAAAAGATCCTGTACACAGTACATGTTAAGGTACCTTTTACATGATCCTACAAAGGATCCTGTACATTACCCTTCAAAGAAACCTGTACATTATCCTGCAAAGGAACCTGTACATTATCCTGCAAAAGAACCTGTACATAATCCTTAAAAGAAACCTGTACATAATCCTGCCAAGAAAGTTGTACATTATCCTGCAAAGGTAACTGTAGATGACACTTTAAAGCAAGCTGTACACAATCTTAGAAAGGTACATGTACATTATCCTGCAAAGCTACCAGTATGAAATCTAAACTATGATTAATCCTGTACAGGCTCCTTCATAGAATGATCTAAAACGTCTGTTCATGTACAGGTACTTATTCAGAATTGTATACGTGGACCTGCATGGGAGGTAATCAAAGAGAGTTCGCTAGTGCCTTGGCTCTCTCGATATTAATTTTGATCTCGAAGGGAATAAAAGAAAAGGAACTTTATAGCTTTTAGCGACATGCGTTTCTGTACAGGAACCTGCGCTAAAATTTACTTCATAAAGAAACCTATGCAGCTCCTTTTTCGGTAGGTGTTCCTTTGTCAGTACAGGTTCCTTTGTCGGTAGAGGTTCCTTTGTCAGTAGAGGTTCGTTTGGCGGTAGAAGTTCCTTTGTCGGTACAGGTTCTATTGCAGGATCATGTATAGGTTCTTTCTCAAAATTTCTGGATAGGAAATGGCAAGATTACCTGTGAAGGATCGTGTGCAGCATCGTGTGCAGAAACATCTCAAGCATCCTCCAAAGTTCCTGTACACCAATTTTTCGCCAGTAAAAACTTATTCGAATCTTATTGAAACTCATTTGTGAAAATATGGTGTGATCTTATTGAAGAGAATTGCCCAAAGAGTCTCAAAAAATAGAAGTATGTTTCCAAAAATCAGTTTAAACCCCTCATTCAAAATCAAATTCAAGTTTAAAAAAAAATCTAATGCAGTTTTATGGTGTTCATCAAAACCTTTCGAATCCCGCTTATTTTGTACAAAAAGATTAAAAATTGCGTTTTTTACATTAAAAAAACAATCAATTTTAAAAAGAAAATTTTTTCGACTAGAAAGTATACGTTTTTCCTGAAAAACTTCGTTTTCTATTCAAGTTTAATTATCTCCGAATCTATGCACTCTAGAAAAAAAATCGAAAGATAAAAAAATGTTCGCTTTTGCATGTAGAATAAGGATCTGCTACAAAAATATCATTTTACAAAAAAAATCCTTTTTTTACCATAGAGGTTTTTTAAAAATTATTTACATTTTTTATGTAAAAATATTGCAATTATTAGATTAAATAATATCACTAATGAATTATTTTTCTTTTCTTATCTTTAATAATATTTTTATGAATATGGGTAAAACGGAGTTGTAAAACTTTGAATATTGACTCTTTTTCTTGTAAGAAGCTTGTGCGCACAACTGTATATTTATTTTGGAAATATTTTTTTTAAATCGTATTTAAGGTTGAAAATGTAACTATCTTGCACAAAATTCGCCAAAATGGCGCAAAAATTTAACTATCTGGTTGAAATTTTAACTCTCTCATTGAAATTTCCACTCTTTTATTGAAATTTCGTCTTTTCAATCTAAATTTCATCTCGTTTAGTAAAAACCTTATTGTTTTTTTCGCAAAATACAACTGTTTGTTTTAAAATTACTTTAACTTAGTTAGGCATTTAAATTTTGTTTATTGTCTTTGTTGGTTTAATTTAAATGTTTTTTTCGTAAAATTTAAATCTTTTAGGTTGCAAACTCATTTACTTCGTTGAAAATTGACCTCTCTTGCTAAAATTCTATTTTCCAAGTTGAAAATTCATCTTTTAACTTAAAATTTCATCATTTTGGCTTAAAGTGAACTATTTTGTTAAGAATTCTAACTTTTTCCGAAAGAAATCATTTTTTATTGGGTTAAAAATATAATTTTTCGTGAAAATATCTTATTCGTTTTTTTTTCTTTTTTGGCTAAAGAAAATTTTTTGATTGATTTTAGTTATTTTTATTTAAAATCAAAATATTTTTGATTGAAGTATCCACTATTACATTTTTTTTAGAATTCTTCTTTTTTGATTAAAAATTTAACTACTTCGTTAAAGCCCTTTTGTTAAAAATTAATTTCTTCGGTTAGAGATTCATCAGTTTAGTTGAAAATGCATTTCCATGGTTAAAAACTAAACGATTTTTTAAATAAATTATTACCTTAATGAAAATATAGCTTTTCCATTTTTCGTTGAAAATATATATTTTTTAGCAGATAATTCATTACTTTAATTAAAAATGTATCGTATTTCCTTGATTTATTTATTACATTAATTATGTGCTGAATACATTTGAATCCCTTTTGTTACTTTTATATTTTTTATCTCATGAATTTTATCATTGCATTGTTTCTATGAAATTATATTTTTTTACACTATAAAATCTTTTTTTAATAGCAGTCTTGACATTCCTAAGTAGTAGCATGAAAATTGCATCAAACTTGTTCCATTAATCGATTTTAGAAATAAAAACACTGATATTTAACTCAATGTCTAAAGATTGTTAGTTAATTTTTTCAATAATGTTGCTAAGTAATTTTGCTTTCGATTTTACTGGTCCTAAAAGTTAATTAACTATTATTAGACAATTAAAAAAGCTAATGAAAAATTAAATTTATGGTTTCAATACCTCAAATTGTAACATTTACTCAATAAACTTTCCCTCTAAAGTTATTCAAAAAATTAAAAGTTAATCTTTGAAATTTTCTAATAAATTTATTTTCAACGAGTTTAAAAATATGAATGTCATCAAGAATGGTCTATGTTTCCAATTTTTGTCAATTTTGCCATCCCCCCTCCCGGCAACAACCGTTAATTTGTGCCCCCCCCCCCCCACCCTACCCCATCGAAAATAACGTTTCCTACATTACCGTGGTCTACATTAGCGTGTTGTGAATTATAAATTTTTGTAATAAATCAAGATATAAAATAAAAAACTGATTTTCATAGTAAGTGTTGAAATGTCCCTAATTGAATTTTCTGTGACCGTTAATCCTGGTATTATTGTATTTTTTAAATAAGAAAGGTAAATTTTTAACAAAAAATGTGTTAGTTGAATTAGTAATTACCTATTTTTCATTTACTACTAAATAGTTAATTTTTGTACTAAATTATTGAATTGTCAATAGAAAATGGCGAAGTTTCTATAGAAAACAGTTGAGTTACCAAATCAAAAATATGAAATTTTAACATAGCAGTTAATTTTTTATAAAAAAAGATAAATTTTTTAAAAAACTCAAAAAGTCTCAATACAAAAGCTAAATTTTTAATTAAACAGGAATAAATTTAAAAAAAAAACGATTTTTCGAGGAAATAGGTGAATTTTCAAACAAGAAGATTAATTTCAACCAAAATTAATTTCAACTAAAACAGTTGAATTCTAAACCAAAAAATTGAATCTGAAGCTAAAAAGGAAGAATTTTTAAGGAAAAATATTAATTTAATGCGAAAAAAGATGAATTTTCATTCAAAATCAATACTTCTCATCCGAAAAATGGAATTATCCACTAAAAAAGATGAATTTTTAAACAAAAAGATTAAACTGCCACCAAAAATAACGAAAATTTAAAAAATTTAAAGTATTCTGAACATCAAATTTGAGTTTTGAACGTAAAAAGCAGTTTTAAACAACAAAATAAATTGACAACCAAAAATAATGAATTTTAAACAAAAATAAATATTTCTCATTCGAAGAGTTTAATTTTCAAATAAAGAAGAAGAATTTTTAACCAAATTTTAGCATTCTGAACCAAAAAATAAATTTTAAATAAGAAAAAATAAATTTGTGAACGAAAATAATAATTCACTACCAAAAAATGACGAATTTTTTTTACAAAACTCAAGAATTCTGAACCAAAAAGTTGAATTTTGAAGTAAAAAAGGAAATTTAAAAAAGGAAATTTTTAAATAGAAAGATTAACTTCCTACAAAAAGACGAATTTTCGATCAAATTAAAGAATTTTTACATAAAAAAGTGATTCTTCAAGTAAAAAAGATGAATTTTTAAAAAAAAGATTAATTTACTAACAAAATTGACGAATTTTTAACAAAATCCGAAAATTTTAATCAAAAAGCTTAATTTTCCAATAAAAAAGAAAAATTTTAAGCAAACAGAATAATTTACTATAAAAAAGACAAACTTTTAACAAAATTCAAGAAATGAGAACCAAAAAAGTATAATCTTGAACTAACAAGGATGCTTCAAGCAGAAACATTAATTTACCACCAAAAAAGAGAATTTTTAATTAAATTCAATTATTTACAGCCAAAAATTAAAATTTGCAACTGAAAGCGTAAATTTCTAAACAAGAAGAATAATTTGTTACCAAAAACAACGAATTCTTAAAAAAATTCAAGAATTTTGGATCAAAAAAGTTAAATTTTCAACTAAAAAAGAAGTTTTCGACAGACAGATTATTTTATTGCCACATAAGATGACTTTTTTTATCAAATTCGAAAGTGTTTACACACAAAAATTAAGGTTAAACTAAAAAAAAGAAGTTTTTAAATAGAAAGATCAAGTTACTACCAAAGAGACGAATTTTCGATACAATTTAAGAACTGTCAAGCGAAAAGTTTAATTTTCAGATAAAAAAGAAGAATTTTCAAACAAAGGGAATAATTTACTAACCAAAATGACGAATTTTAGAGAAAATTCAACAATTTTTAACGAAAAAAGTTGAATTTTGAACTAAAAAAGAAATTTTAAACAAAAATATTAATTTACAACCAAAAAAGACGAATTTTGAACAAAATTAAGGAATTCTGAAGCAAAAAAGTTGAATTTGAAACTACAATTATAAAATTTAAAACAAACAGAATAGCTCGCCACTGAAAACAAATTTTTTTAACGAAGTTCAAAAATTTTTAATCAAAAAGTTGCATTTGCAACTAAAAACGTTGAATTTTGAAACAAAAATATTAATTTCCCACCAAACGGGACCAATGTCCAATAAAATTCGAGAATTCTGAACCAAAAAGTTGAATTTCTATCTAAATACAGAAATTTTTAAACAAAAAGGTTACTTTTCTACTAACAAAACTCATCACCTGGAAACTTAATAAAAACGTTATTATTGTTAGGAAAGTCGGATCCGAATTTTGGACGGGTAGGGGAAAGGGCAGGCGTATGAGCTCGGATTAGGGTTAACATCACTATCAAGAGCGGCAATATTAAGAGTGGCATTATTGAGAGTGACACTATTGAGAATAGCGCTATTGGGAGTGGCAGTATTTAGAGCGGAACTGTTAAGAGCGGCACTATTAGGAAGGTGAACTCTATCTGGATTATTTCTCAAAAACTCTTTTGTTAATTTCTATCCCTAATTTAATTCCTTTTCTATAAGTAATTTAGAATTTAATTTAATTCAATGTCCTCAAAAAGTAATGGAGGCCTCTAAATCTCCCCAAATCTTCTGTATTTTCTAAGATTTCCGCTGATTCTTATAAAACTGGTGAACTGAGATGAATGTGTAAAAATTTATGAATTGAGATCTTAGTATATGAATTCTTGACAAATGACGTGCTTCGACTAAAGATTTAATATACTCGTAGGAAACGAGGGATTCCTGGTGGTTCGAGAACACAATACCTCGCCCTCGAATTTTCTTCAGAGTGTACCATTCATGTGCAGAGTTTGAATCTTTTGAAATTTCACTATATTCAAAAGACGAGATCCTTTTGACAAGCATTTGCTGTTCATACTAAGTTGCAGAATCTGAGACTCAATAAAATTTTCCACAAAATTTTGCTTGTTCTATATTTGATATTTCATATTAAGTTGTTGCAAAACTGCAAATTTATTTCTCATTATTCTTCTTGAAGATACAAAAGAAAAAAAAACAGTTTGTTAAATGATTTTAAATTATCGTTCTAAAGGATTTAGGAAAAAATATTGTCCAATCATGGACAGCTGTAATTTTGATGATTGTGAATTCTCTTTCGTTAAAGCTCTTTTATATTTAACGAACACATTTTCATCACATATCTCGTTCTTCGCACTCGCTTTTGTCCAAGATGTGAACTTTTTGTCATTATCTTCAACACAATTATATCGAATTTATATTATATTTATTTCTATGACACGCTAGTACTTCTTATTCAGATATTGTATTGTATAGATATTTTGTCGTTTTTCCAGGAAGTTTAATTTTTTATTTTCTGTGTATTTTTGTAACTTGAGCTTATAAAAAATTCGTGGATATTTTTTGGTTGAACAAATTTTGACTTTTTATTTATTTTTTTCTCTTGTGTCGTTCTTCCTAAAATTTATCCTAAAATTTAATTTATCTATTTTTAATCTTATTTTTCACGAATATAATAAAATTCATTCCTTCTTTATAAAAATTATAAATTGTTGCCTTTTTATCTTTTTTCGCATCTTGCCTAGTTTGAATGTCAAATGGAATTTTTTATTTTTGATTATTTTCTGGGCCATCAAAATTTGAATTTTCGATTTTTCGAGAAAATTCTAAAAGTTTGTATAATAATAACGTAGGGCTTTCAAAAAACAAAATAGTTATTTTCTTGCATTTTTTTCATATCATGCATTATTTGGCCTAAAATGTTATTCTACGTCATTTTTTATTTTTGCAAATGCTACAACTTTATTATTGATCTGTTTTGGTAGTAAATTAATCTTCTTGTTTAAAAATTAATATTTTTTAGTTAAAAATTCAAGATTTTGTTTAAAAATTCATATTTTCTAGTTGAAACAACCACTTTTTGGTTCAGAACTCTTAAATTTAAATAAAAATTCGTATTTTTTGTAGTGAAATAATCTTTTTTTTTTTTAACGAATGACTTTACTTAAATTAAAACTTTTTTGTTGAGAATCCTTGAATTTTGCTAAAAATTTAGTTTTGTCCGTAGAAAATTAATCTATTTGTTTAGAAATTAATCTTTTTGGTTAAAAATTAATTGTGTTTAGTAAAAACTTCAAATTTGCTTTTTGTTTAAGAACTCTTGAATTTTATTAAAACTCCGTCGTTTTGGCAGTGAAATAATCTTTTGTTTAAACTTTTATCTATCCGTTCAGAAATTTAACAAAAAGGTTTCAAGTTTAACTATTTTTTTAAAATTCTTTCTTAAAAACTCAACTTCTTGTTTCAAAATTCTTGAATTTTATTGAAAATTTGTCATTTTTGGTAGTTAATTAGTTTTCTTGTTTACAAATTAATCTTTCTTAGTTCAAAATGGAGCATTTAGGTTGAGAATTCTTCAATTTTGTTAAAAATTCAATTTCTGTTGTTGTAGTAAATTAATCTTTCTGTTTAAAATTTTTTTTTTCATTTTTAATACAACTTTTTGGTTCAGAATTTTTAAATTCTGTTAAAAGTCTGTCTTTTGTAGTATGAAATAAATTTTGTTGTTTAAAGATTCACATTTTTTAGTCCGAAATTCTACTTTTGGGTTGAGAATTCTGGATTTTTGTTAACAATTCGTTTGTTTTTTTTTTTGGTAGAAAATTAATATTTCTGTTTGGAAAATCATATATTTATTCAGAATTTAAATAAAAGGTTTGAAAGTTGAACTATTTTTGTTTTTTAATAAAAGAAAAATAGGTAATTCGTCTTTTTTGTTAGCAAGTTTATTTTCCTGCTTAAAAATTCATCTTTTTTAGTCAAAAATTCATTTTTTTTGTTGAGAAATTTATTCTTTTAGTTAAAACTTTAACTTTTTGTTGGAGAAGTCTTGAATTTTTTTCAAAATTCGTTGTTTGCGGTAGTAAATTAATTTTTCTTTTTAATTATTCTTTTTCAGTCAAAAATTAAGCTTTTTGGTTGAGAAATCTTGATTTTTCTTATAAAATTCGTTTTTTTCTGAAGAAAATCAATTTTTTTTTCATTAAAAATTCATTTTTGTGCTTGAAAATTTAACAACTAGGTTTGAAAGTTAAATTACTTTTTTTTTAATTAAACAAAAAATGTCTTTCTTTCAGAAAAATGTAACTTTTTAATTGAAAATTATTAAATTTTATTAAAAATTTGTCTTTTCTGGCCGTAAATTATTCTTTTTTTTTCCAAATTAATGTTATTTTTTAAAATTCATCTTTTTAGTTTAAAATTCAACTTTTTCATTGAGAATTTTTTATTTTCGTCAAAAATCAAAATTTTCGACATAAAATAAATCTATTTTTTTTTTAAATTAAACTTCTTGTTTGATAATTCATCTTTTGAAGATAAGAATTTAACTTTTTGTAGAGAATCCTTGAATTTGATTACAAATTCTTCATTTTTGGTAGTAAATTATTCTTTTCGTTTAAAACGTGTTTTTTAGTTCAAAATTCAACTTTCATGGTTTAGAATTTTCAAATTTTATTAAGAATTAGTTATTTTTTGTAGCAAATTATTCTTTTTTTTTTGTTGAAAATTTAACTTTTTCAGTACAAAATTAAACTTTTTTTTTAATTCTAATATTTTTTTGGAATTAGTCACGTTTGCTAGTAAATGATTCTTTTTGTTTAAAAAATTATTTTTTTAGTTAGAACTTAACTTTTCAGTTCAGAATTCCCGAATGCTGTTTAAAATATTTTCTTCTCTTATTACATTAATCTTGTCGCTTGAAAATTCATCTTTTTTAGTCAAAAATTCAACTTTTTGGTTGAGAATTTTTAAATTTTGTCAAAAATTCGTTTCTTTTTGTAAAAAATTTAACTTTTTGGTTGAAAATTCTTTAATTTGGTCAAAAATTTATTTTTCGGGAAAAAATTATTTTTTGTTGAGAAAGTCATCTATTTGTTTAAAAATTGAACAGCAAGGTTCTAAATTTGAGTTAATTTTATCAATTAAAAACTTTTTTTTCTATTGTAAAAGTCCAACTTTTTATTTGAAATTTATTACTGAATTTTATTAAAAATTCGTCTTTCTTGTAACAAACTAATCTCCTTATTTGAAAATTAATATTTTTTAGTTGAAGAATCAACTTTTTGTTTAAGAATTTTTGACTTTTGTTAAAAATTTGATTCTTTTTCAGTAAATTGATTTTCTTGTTTAAAAATTCATCTTTTTTAGTAGAAAATTATACTTTTAGTTGAGAATTTCTGAAATCTTTTTTAGAATCCTTAATATTATTTCAATCAAATTGAAACTAAAAATTTCTCTTCACATTTAGCCATCGAATACTAATAAAACATCGCTTTTCAAATATCAACACCATAAGTCTGTTCTATAGGGTCCCAAAAAACCCCATAAGTGAAAAAATGGGTTTGCGACTTTTTAGCGCTAATTATGACATTTTTTGCAATTTTTTTAATGCGGATTTTTACAGCCACATGGAAGACCATTCGATACTGATAAGCAAATGTTTAAATAATTTGTTTAAAGAATTTATTATTTTTTTAAATATTTTATCATAGAATGAAGTTAGAAAGACGCGGTTTTCTCAAAAAATTTCCACTTGTTGTCCAATTTTAGATTAGAATGCAATGATAGATCATCAATGTTAACCAAAGGGATTTTTAAACAATTCATTATTATTGTTAATAATATTATCTCACAAAAATTCTACAAATTGCAGTTTAAAGAAAAATGCACTTTTATTCAAATTTTCAATTAAGATAAGTATGTAATTATTTCGATTCCAGAAAATTAATTGTTTAAAAAATTTATTATTATTATTATTAATAATATTATATTTGAATAATGCTAGAAACATGCCGTTTTTTCTTAAATTTCTAGGTTTGGTTCCAATTTTAAATAGGAGTGAGTTAATAATGATTTCAAGTTAACAAAAATAATTTTTTAAACAATTTATTATCATTCTGAATAATATTTTCTTTGCTTAACTGTTAGAATATTGCGGTGTTTTCTCAAATTTCCAAATTAATAATGAATTAGATTTAGCAAAAATAATTGTTTAAACAAATTATTTTTGTTTATGACTATCTTCATTTATAGCCATGTCTGATATTTGCGGTTTTTTCTGCAATTTTTATCTTTCTGTCCTTCTTCACTTAGTGACATGATAATAAATGAAAGTTAACAAAAAATTTGTTTAAATAATTTAATGTCGTTTATAACTGTCTTTTTTTTAGATAAATGCTAGAAAATGGTAGTTTTCTCCTAAAATCTTTAACTTTGATTTGCCTGCTTAGTTATTAACACTTAATAAATAAACATTAATGAAAACTACGTTTTAAATAATCTCTTTTTTTGTGAATATATTTTTCTGAAATGAAAGATATATTTAAAATATGCTTAAACTTTTCTACATGGATCATATAGAATACAACAATTCTATTTGAAAGATGATTTTTGTTGTAGTGAATTATTATTTCTTCATTAATAACAATTCGATGCAAAGTTAAAGATTTTAAAAAAACCGCCTCTTTCTAACACTTATCTGAGAAAAGGTAATTAAAAACAATATTAAATCGTTCAAACAACTTTCTTGTTAAATTTCATTAATGAATAACTCACTAATTGAAAAAAGGGCAGAAAGGTAAAAATTGCCGAAAAACTACAACTATCAGGTATTGATATAAATGAAGACAATCAAAAATAATAATAATAATACTCTGTTTAAACAATTATTTTTTCTGAATTTAATTAAATACTAAGTCACGTCTAATGAAAAATACTCAAACAATTTAAAATTTCAGAAAAAAACAGCAACATTCTACTAATTGAGAAAAAATAATATAATCTTAAAAAATTCTTTCAACGATTATTTCTGTAAACTTGAATTTATTATTACCTTGCTTTAATTGAAAATGTGACAAAAAAGCTGCAATTTAAAAAAAAACCGCATCTTTTTAGCATTATTCACATATAATATCATCAATAATAATAAGAAATTGTTTAACAATTAATTTGTTTGGCTCCAATTAACTAAATAAATTATCTTAATTGAAAATTTGACTAAAAATGAACTTTTTTAAATTGCAGTTTTGTAGAATCTTTCTGAGGAAATATTAATAAGGATAATAATAAATTGTTTAAACAATGACGCTTCTTAAAACAAATAAACTAATAATTCCCTCTTATTGAAAATTGGTCAACTAGAAAATTTTTTCAAAACCTTGTCTTTCTAACTCCAATCTATAAGAAAATGTCTAAAAATAATAACAAATTCTTTAAACAAATTATGTGAACATCTAATCATCAGTATCAAATGGTCTTTTATGTGCCGGATACAATTTGTGTTAAAAAAAAAAACCGCAAAATAATAAATAATTTGCGCCAAAAACTTGCAAAATTTTAAAGAGAAATTTTAAGTTTCAACTCGATTTTATTAAACGCAATTTTACTTTATTTATTTTTTATTTTTATTCTGAATGTTATTATATTGTAATTTGAGGGAAATAAAAATAAAGGAAACGAAAGAAATAAAAAAGAAGGAAGGGAATGTGGTTGACTGCCTTCTCATTTTTCTTTCCCCTTTTTTATTTTTGACTGCAAACATTTTAAAAAAATTTTTTTCGGATTGCAATAGGAGATTTTTGTTTGTTTGTTTTCTGCTGTTTTTTTTGTGGTCCAAATTTGGTTTTTGGATTCTTGTTCTTTTTTTTAACAGGAGTTTGCATTAATTTGATTATTGGACGTTAAACAGGATTTCAAATTTGGATTTCAACATAATTTAAATTTCCTAAATTTATAATTGTAAAATTAATTTTAATTTTTAATAACATTGCATTGATTTGGAGATGATAAAATTTATTGATTTTTTAGATTTTATTTACAAAATTTTTAAATATCCAATTCTATTTTGTTAAATTGAAATCCGAGGAAGAAGCATAAATTCAATATAATAACAAAATTAAATTTTGATTACTTGAAACTAATATTGAGTTTGTCTGAATTTTTAATCAAATAAAAATTTAAAGATGGCACATAAAACCAGATCCAAGTTTTTATTTGAAGGCGAAGTATATAAATTAATTCGAGGCTTGTACGCACTGGGATATACCAACCAGCCGCGAAGTGGATCGTAACTCTTAATATCAAAGTATCGAGGTAAGTATGTGGTCCTGCGCAACTCTGAAATCCTCCACAATTTCTCCTAAGTGGAACACAAATGAGCAACTAGGTGGGTTATTCAAGCGTGATCGCTTTTCACTTGCGCTCCATACACATTGCTAATAGCAAGAAAAATTTTCCTTAGAAGTAAATTCAAACTTGTTACTTATATATCACAAACATTTTTAGAAGTGAAAGCAAAATAAACCTTTTTTTTTTTGTTTTATCAGAGATCATTTATAATATTCGTAACCACTTTGCGGGGGGGGGGGGG
>NC_046666.1:14637702-14683206 GCF_010883055.1 Belonocnema kinseyi | reverse complement strand
AACAAATGATAAATGTGGGCGGCGGGTGGAGGGGTCTAAGTAATTTTTGGTTTGACAATTCTGTAATTTTATAGGAAATTCGTATTTTTTGGCAGTAAATTAATCTTGTTGTTTAAAACTACATTTCAAATTGAAACTTAATTTTTTTTGTTCAGAATTCTTTAATTTGTCTCTTTGGCAGTGAATTAATCCTTTTGATTAAAATTCATCTTTTTTAAGTTGAAAATTCAACTTTTTGTTTAGGAATTCTTGAATTTTATTGAAAATTCGTTTCTTTGTTTGGCAGAAGATTAATCATTTTGTTTAAAAAAAATTCTTTTTTAGTAGAAAATTCAACTTTTTGATAAAAAATTTTTTAACTTTGTTAAAAATTCGCCTTTTTCGGTAGGAAATTAATCTTGTTGTTTAAAACTACATTTCAAATTGAAGCTTAAATTTTTTTGTTCAGAATTCTTTAATTTTTCTCTTTGGCAGTGAATGAATCCTTTTGATTCAAAATTCATCTTTTTTAAGTTGAAAATTCAACTTTTTGTTTAGGAATTCTTGAATTTTATTGAAAATTCGTTTCTTTTTTGGGCAGAAGATTAATCATTTTGTTTAAAAAAAATTCTTTTTTAGTAGAAAATTCAACATTTTGGGTTCGGAATTCTTGAATTTGGTTAAGAATTATATTTTTTCAGTGGAAAATTAATTTTTTTTTGCAATTTTAACTTTTTTTACTCAGAATTCTTGAATTTGATTGAAAATTTGTCTTTTTGGTAGTAAATCAATCTTTTTCTCTAAAATTTCATCTTTTTTGGTTAATAATTCAACTTTTTGATAAAAAATTTTTTAACTTTGTTAAAAATTCGCCTTTTTCGGTAGGAAATTAATCTTGTTGCTTAAAACTACATTTCAAATTGAAACTTAAATTTTTTTATTCAGAATTCTTTAATTTGTCTCTTTGGCAGTGAATTAATCATTTTGATTCAAAATTCATCTTTTTTAAGTTGAAAATTCAACTTTTTGTTTAGGAATTCTTGAATTTTATTGAAAATTCGTTTCTTTTTTTGGCAGAAGATTAATCATTTTGTTTAAAAAAAATTCTTTTTTAGTAGAAAATTCAACATTTTGGGTTCGGAATTCTTGAATTTGGTTAAAAATTAAATTTTTTCAGTGAAATTTTTTTTTTTTTTGCAATTTTAACTTTTTTTTTACTCCGAATTCATGAATTTTATTCAACTTTTTGATAAAAAATTTTTTAACTTTGTTAAAAATTCGCCTTTTTCGGTAGGAAATTAATCTTGTTGCTTAAAACTACATTTCAAATTGAAACTTAAATTTTTTTGTTCAGAATTCTTTAATTTGTCTCTTTGGCAGTGAATTAATCCATTTGATTCAAAATTCATCTTTTTTAAGTCGAAAATTCAACTTTTTGTTTAGGAATTCTTGAATTTTATTGAAAATTCGTTTCTTTTTTTGGGAGAAGATTAATCATTTTGTTAAAAAAAATTCTTTTTTAGTAGAAAATTCAACATTTTGGGTTCGGAATTCTTGAATTTGGTTAAAAATTAAATTTTTTCAGGGAAATTTTTTTTTTTTGCAATTTTAACTTTTTTTTACTCCGAATTCATGAATTTTATTGAAAATTTGTCTTTTTGGTAGCAAATCAATCTTTTTCTCTAAAAATTCATCTTCTTTGGTTAAAAATTCAACTTTTTGTTAAAAAACTTTTTAACTTTGTTAAAAATTCGCCTTTTTCGGTAGGAAATTATTCTTGTTGCTTAAAACTACATTTCAAGTTAAAAATTAAATTTTTTTTATTAGAATTCTTGAATTTGTCTCTTTGACAGTGAATTAATCCTTTTGATTGAAAATGCATTTTTTTTAAGTTGAAAATTCAACTTTTTGTTTAGGAATTCTTGAATTTTATTGAAAATTCTTTTTTTTTTGGCAGAAAATTCAACATTTTGGGTTCGGAATTCTTGAATTTGGTTGAAAGTTCCATTTTTTCAGTAGAAAATGAATGTTTCTATTTAAAAATTTATGTTTTTAGTTGTAAATTTAACTTGATTAATTCAGAATTCTTGAATTTTATCAAAAAACTGTCTTTTCGGTAGTACATTATTCCATTTTTTGAAGTTATATTTTTGGTTAATGATTTAACTTTTTAATCAAAAAATTTATAACTTTTTTAGGAATTGGTCTTTTGCAGTAGGAAATTATTCTTTGTGTTCATAAATTTTTGTTCTATTAGTTGAAAATTCAACTTTTTGCATTGAATTTTTGAATTTGGTTAATAAGTCATTTTTGGCAGTAAATTAATCTTTTTGTTTAAAAATTTATCTCTTATAGTTGAAAATTCATTTTTTTAGTTGAAAATTTTTTAATTTTGTAAAAAATCGTTTTTTTCAGTAGAAAAATCATACGTTTCATTATATATTCATATTTTTGGTTAAAACTTTAACAGTTCCGTTTTAAAGTTGAACGACTTTATTAAAAATAAAAAAAAAATTCTTTTTGAAAAATTCAACTTGTTGGTTGAGAATTCTTGAATTTTATTTAAAAATTCGTCATTTTTCGTAAAAAATCTTCTTTTTTAGTAGAAAATTCAACTTTTTGGGTTCAGAATTCTTGAATTTGGTTAAAAGTTCCATTTTTTAGTAAAAAATTATTCTCTATTTTTGAAAATTCATGTTTTTAGTTGCAAATTTATCTTTTTTGATTCAGAATTCCTGAATTTGATTAAAAAATTGTCACATTTTTAGGTTCATAATTCTTGAATTTTGTTTAAAATGCTATTTTTTCAGTAAATAATTAATCTTTAGGTTCATAATTCTTGAATTTTGTTAAAAATCCTATTTTTTCTGTGAAAAATTAATCTTTAGGTTTATCATTGAGGTTTTTAGTTGCAAAGTTAACCTTTTTGAATCATAATACTTAAATTTTATTGAAAATTTGTCTTTTTGGTAGTGCATCAATCCTTTTTTTTTAGTTTATCTTTTTCGGTTATTGATTCAACTTTTCAGTCAAAAAGTTTTAACTTTGTTAAAAATACATCTTTTCGGTAGGAAATTAATCTTTTTGTTCAGAATTTTTTTTTTAGTTAAAAATGAAACTTTCAGTTTTAGAAATCTTAAATTTGGTTAAAGAAATGGTTTTTTTCAGTGCAAAAATCACCCGTTTGTTTAAAAAATCATCTTTTTTTTAACTTTAACAGTTGCGTTTTAATGTTAAACGACTTTCTCAAAAAATATATTCTTTTTAAAAATTTCAACTTTTTGGTTGAGAATTCTTGAATTTTGTTGAAAATTCATCTGATTGGCTCAAAGTTTAAGAACTAGGTTATCAAGTTGAGCATTTTTTGGTTGACGATTCACCCATTCCATTTTTGCTTGAAAATTGTTCTTTTTAAGAAAATTTCAACTTTCTGTTAAAACTGAACTGTTTGGTTAAAAGTATTTTTGTTTTTGAATTAATCTACTTCAATTAAAAATTTAATTTTTGGATTAAGAGGTCTTGAATTTTCTTGCAATTTCCTCTTTTTTGGTAGAAAATTAACATTGTTATCAAAATTTCATATTGTTGATTTGATAATTAAACTGTGTTGTATAGAAAATTCGCCTTTTTGCCCTAAAAGTTCAATAATTTAGTAAAAGAAATAAATTTTTTTTAAATTACCATTAACTATTAGTCTAAAGAGTGTGAGACCAAAAAGAATCAAACATCGAAAAATAACGACTACCCTATTACACATAGTGTAGAAAAGTTCACATTTTAGACAAAATCGAGAGCGAAGCACGAAATAAGTGATAAGAATGTCTTCGTTAAAGCCAAAGGAGCTTTAACAAAAGAGAATTCACATTCACCAAGTTACAGCTCTCGATTTGTTAAACTTTAATTTTAATACACATTGCTAATAACAAGAAAAAGTCTCCTTTGAAGTAAATTCAAACTTGTTACTTATTTATCATAAACATTTTTAGAAGTGAAAGAAAGATAAACTTTTTTTGTTTTATTAAAGATCCTTTATAAAATACGTTTCCACTTGGAAGGTGGGGGGGGGGGAGAGCTTCTTACAAAACCTAAAGATGGTAATTGGGAATGGGGGGGGGGGTCTTAGTCAAGTAATATGGTATCGTTGTTAGTAGGTTCTTATATGATGAATATTTTTGGTGGAAAATTAATCTTTTTGTTTGAATTTTCTTTTTTAGTTGAAATTGTTTGGAACTTCGTGTTTTTTGGCAGACGATTATCCTTTTTGTTTAAAAATCTCTTTTTTTTTAATTTAGAAGTCAACTTTTTGGTTGAGTTTCTTGAATTTTGTTTTAAATTCTTTATTATTTTTTGCAGAAAATCAATATTTTTGTTTAAAAATGCATGTTTTTGTTCTAAAATTTAACTGCAAGGTTTTAAAGTTGAAATAATTTCTCAAGAAAGGAAACACTTTCTTTTGTTTGAAAATCTATCCTTTTCAGTTTAAAATTAAAGTTTTTTGTTGAGACTCTTAAATTTTGTTGAAAATTGTTTGCTTTTCTATTTGTAAATTAATCTTTTTGCTTGAAAATTAATCTTTTTGTTTCAAAATTAGTTCTTTATTAAAAATTTTAATTTTTGGTTGAGAATTCATTAACTTTGATTATATTTGTTGTTTTTGATTGAAAAAGAATCTTTTTGTTTGCAAATTTATGTTTTGAGTTGAAAATTCAATTGTTTGTGTGAAAATTTTTGAATTGACTAAGAATACGTTTTTTTAGGATTAAATTAATCTTTTGGTTTGAAAATTCGTCTTTTTTGTCAAAAAATTAAATTTTTGGTTGAGAATTGGTTAAGTTTGATAAAACGGATTGTTTCCGGTTGAAAATTAATCTGTTTGTTTAAAAATTTATGTTTTTAGTTGAAAATTAAGCTTTGTGGTTGAAAATTCTTTAAATTCATTAAAAGTTCACCTTTTTTGGTAGTTGATTATTCCCTTTTTTTTAATTTCTCTCTTTTTTTGTTGAAAATTTAACTCTTCGATCGATATTCGCAAATTTTGTTAAACATTATTTTCTTTCTTTGTAGAAAATTAATATTTTTGTTTAAAGTGCATCTTTTTGATCAAAAATTTAATAACAATGTTTTAAAGCTGAAATACCTTCTCAAGAAAGAGGATACTTACTTTTATTTAAAAATTTTACTTTTGCAGTAGAAAATTGAACTTTTTTTAAAGATTTTGCAGTTTTGTTTAAAATGCTTATTTTCTATTTTCAAATTAATTTTGTTGTTTAAAAATTCATCTTTCTTTGTCAAAAATTTAAATTTTTGGTTGAGAATTCATTAACTTTTATCAAATTTGTTGTTTTCGGTATGTACATTTTTTTTAATGTTGAAAATTTATGTTTTTAGTTGAAAATTTAATTTTTGGTTGGGAATTCTTAAATTGATTAATAATTGGTATTTTTTGGAGTAAATTAGGATTTTGGTTCAAAAATTCATTTTTTTAGTTGGGAAATTTTTTTAGTTTTGGGTAAGAATATTTAAATTTGATTGAAATATTGTCTTTTTTGGTAGTAAATTAATCTTTTTCTTTAAAAATTCTTTTTTTTTAAAATGAAAATTGAACTTTTTGATTAAGAATTCTTCAATTTTTTAAAATTAGTTTTTATCTGTAGATAATTAATTTTTCTGATTAAAAATTCATCTTCGGCCTTGAAAATTCAACAGCTAGGTTTTAAGGTTAAACCGATTTCTTCAAAATTAAAAAAAAAAAGAATAATAATTTTCTTTCTTTCTTTAAAATTTAACTTTTTGGTTGAGAATTCTTTCATTTTGATGAAAATCCGTTTTTCCTATGTAGTATATTAACATTTTGTTTAAAAATTAATTTTGTTTAGTTGAAATTTGTATTTTGCTTGTTGGTTGAGAACTCTTTGAGTTTATTAAAAATTC
Source organism: Belonocnema kinseyi (assembly GCF_010883055.1). Classification (NCBI taxonomy): domain Eukaryota; kingdom Metazoa; phylum Arthropoda; class Insecta; order Hymenoptera; family Cynipidae; genus Belonocnema; species Belonocnema kinseyi. Next base: position 14,677,296 of record NC_046666.1, on the reverse strand, counting down.
GTCGTTTTTGGTAGCTAATTAATCATTTTGTTTAAAAATTCTTCTTTCCTAGGTGAAAATTTAACTTTTTTGTTGAGCTTCTTCAACTTTGTTAAACATTCTTCTCTTTTTTTTGCAGAAAATTGATATTTTTGTTTGAAAATGAGTCCTTTTGTTCAAAACTTTAACAGCAAAGTTTTAATTAGGCCTTTAATTTGAGAATTCTGGAATTTAGTTAAAACTTTGTTTCCGGGAAAAACTAATCTTTTTGTTTAAAAATTCAATTTTCCGTTTAAAAATTTAAAAACCAAGTTTTAAAGTTGAACTAATCTCTTGAAATTTTTAAAAAAATCTTCTGTTTTTCGCCAAAATTTCACTTCATGGTAGAAAACTTTTGAATTTTATTTAAAATTCGTATTTTTTGGTTGCAAATTAATCTTTTTGTTTAAAAAATTCATATTTTTTAGTTAAAATTCCACGTTTTAATAAGAAAATTTTGAATTTTGTAAAAAAAAAAATTTTGGTTGAAAATGAATCTTTTTGTTTAAAAAATCGTGTTATTGTGTACAAATTTTACAACTAGGTTTTAAAGTCAAACTAATTACTTTAAAAATTTTTAAATCTCCTTTCTTTCTTCGAGATTAAAATTTGTTTTTGAGAATTCTTTAATTCCATTGAAAATTTGTTTCATTTGGCAGCCCATTAATCTTTTCGTCTAAAAATTCATCTTTTTAAGTTGAAAATTCAACTTTTTGGTTTAGAATTATTGAATTTTGTTAAAAATTCGTTTGCTTTTTTTTGTATAAAATTAACTTTTTTATTTCAATATTCATCTTTCTGGTTGAAAATTTAACAACTAGGTTTTAACCTTAAACTCCTTTCTTAAAAATTTCTTTTTTGGTTAACGATTTCAGATTTTATTAAAAAATTAATGTGTTTTCTTGGAAATTAAACTGATTTGCAGAAAATTGCTTTTTTTGTTGTCGCTGAAATATTACTTTGGTAATTAAAAATTTACCAGTTCCATTTTTGGCCCAAAATGTTTGTTTTCTTTTGTTGGAAAAATACAATTTTTTGTAGGAAATGAATCTGGTGTAGTAGAAAATTTAACTTCTACGTTAAATTTAAATTCATTAATACCCGGATTAACATTAACAAAAAATTCAATTAGGCACATTTCAACATTTAATTTAAGAATCACATCTGAATCAACGGTGTTTCAAAGTGACAGTGGCGGTGACGGTGACAGTGACGGTGACAATGACGGTCAGAGTGACAGTGACAGTGGCAGTGACATTGTAAGTGACAGTGACAGTGACAGTGACAGTGACAGTGACAGTGACAGTGACAGTGACAGTGACAGTGACAGTGACAGTGACAGTGACAGTGACAGTGACAGTGACAGTGACAGTGACAGTGACAGTGACAGTGACAGTGACAGTGACAGTGACAGTGACAGTGACAGTGACAGTGACAGTGACAGTGACAGTGACAGTGACAGTGACAGTGACAGTGACAGTGACAGTGACGGTGACAGTGACGGTGACAGTGACAGTGACAGTGACAGTGACAGTGACAGTGACAGTGACAGTGACAGTGGTACCGGGTAAAGAATTTGAGAAAATATTTGCCAAAAGTAGAGAGAAGATGAAAAGAGAGGTGAGCCTGCCTGAGTACTCGTTGTCCTCGAAATAGATCACCATTAGCGGGTCATTATCCCGCGAAAGCCAAATGAGGCTAGACACTCGAGGGTGTAATCCGGGTAATCTGAAGCCATTAGGCTAATTTCCTAGAGTACATCACTTACCCATAGTGCAATTTACTACAAGAGTGGCCATAGATATTTGCGGTCTTATCAAAAAGTTGGTAGATACGGACAAAAAGAAGCAAAAATTAAACGATAATCGAATTCCACTTTCGATCGTAAATTCATAGTCTTTTTTGTTAGGAAAGTAAATGAAGTCAATAGTTATTAATAATAGTATACGGACTCGGTCATTAATGTATTGAATCACTCATAGACTCTGCTTGTCTCCCTCCCCTTTCCTAATTTTTTCTACTTCCCCTAGTTGCTCTCTTCCTATTGCCCCTCCTTTTTCCCTAACCTTATCTCACTTCACCATCTCGCCCTCTTCTGATTTCCTCTTATATCTCATAATTCCATTTTGCTCATTTAATCAGATTTACCATTCTTTTACAATTCCCTCATTTTCCCGCACTTCATCACTTCGCAATGTATTTTTCATATTTCTCCTCCCCTGTGTCCCTACTTTCTCATTGTGAATTTCTCCGCGCTTTCTTTCACTTATTGTAAAAAGTACGAGGGACTAACGGACACAAGACCGAAACTTTAAGGGTTTTTTTTCCAGGTCTACGAAATCCTAGAAAGAAATAAAATCTTACTCTTTTCCTACACTTATTTCTTTTAATTTGACCCCTTATTTCCTCCCCTTATTTCTCATAATTTTTTTCTATTTACCCGTCTTCTCCTACTTCTTCTCGCATTTTCTTCTGACTTACCCGACTCATTCTTTCATTTTTTCTCACGTCAACTACTTCCTAACTCCTTATTTCTTTCCCTACACTTCTTTCATCTCATTTGACCTACTGCCCTCCACTTCTTTCTCATTATTTTTTTCTATTTCCCCGTCTTCTTCTACTTCTTCTCCTCACATTTCCTTCTGACTTACCCTACTCAACCTTATTTCTGCATCTACACTTCTTTTCCCATATTTGGCCTACTGCCCTCCACTTATTTCTCATTATTTTTTTCTACTTCTCCGTCTTTTCCTACTTCTTTTCCTCACGTTTTCTTATAACTTACCCTCCTCATCCTCCTCTAATTTTTCTTTACGCCTCCTACTTCCTTACTTCTTATTTCTTTCCCTACACTTATTTCACCTCATTTGGCCTACTGCCATTCACTTATTCCTTATAATTTCTTCTACTACCCCGTCTTCTACTTTTTCTCCTCGCATTTTCTTCTGATTTACCATGCTCACCCTCCTCTAATTTTTTCTCACAACTCCTACTCCCTAACTCTTTATTTATCTTCATTCTTCTATTTCCCCTTCTCTCTTTTCGCATTAATTTTCCTACTAAATACAACAACAAAAAATGCTTTTCCAACAAAACAGGGCCTTCACCAATAAAAAAACTGATTTTTGACATTCTCAACATTTATGATTGAGAAAGTACTAGAATTGTCCGAAATTTGACACCACTGTTTTTCAACAAATCTCCACATTTCGAGACCCCCTGAATCCGCAAATCAGGTTTTTACGATGGCATCTGTCTGTCCGTCCGGCCGTTCGTTCGTAAACACGATAACTCTCGACAAAATGAACGGATCAAATGGATTTTTAGCACACTTTTTTTAGATCCTATAAGAAAGGACGAGTTCATTAACCAGCCACTTTTGAAAAAAATTGAAAAAGTGAGCGCATTTTAAAAATTTCGGGACCACTTTTTTCTGAATTTAAGAAGTCTATGTACGGACATTTATAGTATTAAGAAGGATAAACAATTTAACGAAATGACTTTTTTTGATGAAATAGAAATTCTCAGAGTCTTAGCATTTTCAAAATTTTTTTTAACATCCGAAAATCAAAATTTTAAGTCGAAAAACGCACAATATGAAAAAAGTCAAGAGAAGAAAAACATTGCTTTTTGAAAGCCCTACAAGTTTATCATAAAAAATTTTCGGATCTTCTTGAAAAATCGAAAATTAAAATTTTGAATGCACAAAAAATAATTAAAAATTCCGTTTTGCGATCAAACTATGTTTGATACAAAAAAAATGCATTTTCAACATAATCGTTAAATTTTCAACCACAGAAAGGAGTCTTCATCTAAAATTTTAAATATTTACAAAAAAAATATGAATTTTCAACCACAGAAAGGAGTTTTCATCTAAAATTTTAAATATTTACAAAAAAAAATATGAATTTTCAACAAATTATTCCTTTTAATGAATCTGCTATATCCTCATAGATAGTAACTTACCGACAGTAACAAAACTCTGATGATATAAAAGATGCATTTAAAAAATAATTACTTTTAACATTAACACCTAGCTAAAAATTAGCATAATTTTTTTAATTAAGGGTTCTTATTCTGATGCCTCTCATAGCTTAATTGAAAAAGCACCTGGCCGGAAATCAAAAGTTTCGTGGTTGGATTCCCAAGGGAGTGAAGAAGGAGTTTTTTAAAGAAATAATTTTAATTTTCAACAAATTAGTTAAACTATCCAACAAACAGCTAGATTTTAAACCAAAATGATGAATTTTTAACAAAAAACGTTATAATTAATATTATAAGCAAACAAAACTTTTTAATTAAAAAACGGGTAATGTGTTAACCATAAAAGGATTTAAATCAAAAACAAAACAGTGAAGAAGAAGATAAAAATATACAAGAAATCCTTTTATTAAAAATCCAAACAATTATTTTTAATTAAAAATTTAAAAAAATAGCGAAATCCAAAGTTAAAAGATTAATTGTTAACAACATAGTTGCATCAATTATTAATTATTTGAATTGTTAATCTACAAAGATAAATACTTCACGAAAAATGAAATATTTTATATTTTAATGAAAATAATATTGAATAGAAAAACTAATTTTAAACAAAATTGTTAAATTTTAAATGAAAAAAGATCAATTCTTAATGAAAATGCAATAGATGGTTTTTCAATAATAAGAGAATTGGATTTTTAACAAAAACAAGTAATATTTCAACAAAAAATTTATTAAAAAAATAAAATAAAGTTTCAGATATGAAAATTTATTTTGGACGTAGAAGAAAAAAATCTGAAAAAGTACATTCAATTTGGACAAACCATTTCATTTATGAACTAAGAAAGATTACTTTCTCAGCAAAAATTAAATAAGGTAATTTTTAATTACAATATTTAACAATAAACATGACACATTTTTGACATAATCGTTGAATTTTCTATCAAATAGAGGACTTATTATCTAAAATATTGCGTATACACAAAAAAAGAAGATTTTTTAACGAATTAGTTCAACTATACAACAAATAGTTGAATTTTAAACTAAAATGATGAATTTAAACAAAAATGTAAGAATTTATACTTTAGGCCAACAAATTTCCTTTAAAAAAAAAAACAGAAAATATTTAAACCATAAAAAGATTTCAATTAAAAATAAAAAAAATTGATAAAACAGACCAGGATAAGCAAAAAGCATAAAGGAATTTTTAAATTTAAATAACAAAAAGTTATTTAAATTTGAAGTTTAATAAAACACAGAAATCCTAAAAAAAGATTAATTTTTAACAAAATAGTTGTATCATTAATCAAATAGTCGAATTTTCAACCTAAAATATCAATATTCAATGGAAAATGGCGTATTTCACATTTTAATTTTTAAAAAATAATAATTTTCAACTCAAAAGTGATGTCAGTTTATGATGTGATACCATGTTATGAGGTAGTTTATACGGTACTTTAAACTAAAAAAAGGACATCTACTTTTACATATCTCTTACGGTATAGGAGATAATTATTGTTAAAAATAACAATAACGGAAGGTTCCCCTCAGGTTCCAGTGGAACGTCCCTGGAACGTCTAACTGGAACGTTCCCAAACAGCGGACATTTAACACGCTCAGGGAACGTTCCGAAGGTTCCCGCGAAACGTGCCAGGTACGTTCATGGAATGTTTCGTTTTATTAGGGTAGAGTAATAAAAAAATGTTTCAATTTCCGATCGTTCAAATGAAAATGAATTCACCTCAGCGAACCTTGTTTCCTCTTTTCAGAATCACAGAACTAATGGCACGAAACGTTCCGGGAACGTGCCTGGAACGTTTCGCGGGAACCTTTGGACCATTCTAGTGGAACGTTCCAGGAACGTTCCAAGGGCGTATAAAATAGATTTGAGTGTTTAGTACCACATATACTACCATGTAATGTGGTATCTATATCATAAACTAACCTTCATTTTGATCGACCACACACTTTTAATAGATATTAATTGATAATAATAAAAATAACGATAATTTGTTCTTTGAGCGTTCCAGTGAAATACCTGGAACGTTCCCAAGTGCTGGACATTTTACACGCTCTGGGAACGTTCCAGAAACGTTCCAGAAACGTTCCGGGAATATTCCCGGAATATTCCTCAGTCGTGATTTGATTAAGAAATTATTTTAAATCCACTCCATTCACAAGGAATGATTTATTGATATGGGAGTTAGTGAAATTTTATTGAAAATTCTAATTTGCATGTTTATTGTTATTGTGTAGTAAAATCTATTTTTTTCACATTTTCTCTTATGTATGCACGAGATGTGACATTGATGGGCGTAAAATTTTTACTACGCAATCATAAATGTAAACAACAATATCTTTACCCCACAATGGTTTTAAATTATTTAAAGCCCAAAATAATAAATTTTAATGCAAATTTCAGGAATGATTTGAGTAATGTTCATTGGACGCTTTAAAAAGTAGTCAAAACGACTGCTTTAATCAGTCAATATTATTTTCCGCTAAATTTATTTATTTTGAATTATCCGGTATGTTAAATTTTCATCTTGGATTATTGAATCTTTAAATAAAATGTGAAATAATTAAGTTTTCAAGCAACAAAATTGATTTTTAACAAAAAGGGTGAATTTTTAATAGAACTACTTAATTTTCAATCAATGATTTGAATCTTCAAACGAAGAAAGAAATTAATTTTTCCCAAGAAGATTACTTTTCTACCAAAAAAGAGGAATTTTCAACAATTATGTCCATATTCCACCAAAAAGATGAAGTTTTCCTTTTTCTTTCACTTTTTTATACCACCATTTACCTTTTTCACGTGCATTCTTTCATTCTCCCTCATTCGCTCCTGTAGCACCCTCCAACTCCTTCATACATTCTTCTCCTAATCCATCTTCCCCTAGAATCTTAACCACATTTTCTTGCCAGCTTCCTTTATCTTCCATTCCTCTCCTACATCCTTCCCATACATGCTCCCATGTTTCCTCCTCCCATTCACATATTCTACACATTCTGTTCTCTTCTTTTTCCCAGTACACCCCCTCCCTTACCTCGTTTCCCAGTCTAAATCTTGCTATTCTGGTCCTCCTTCTCTCTCCCCATCCCTTTTCTAAATACTTTGGCACCCCTTCCTTTTTTATCATATTATACCATTTATTGTATTTTGATTCCTCAATCGCCCGGCTTCTATTTCTCTATCATTAAAGAACTCCCTCCTGTCTTCTTCCCACATCGTTAATTCGATCGCCCTCCCTCTCCTCTCTTCTACCTCCATCAAACACTTTCTCGCCAACTCCCCTCCCTTTCCCTCCCTCAGCTTTCCTTTCTTCCCATCCCCATATCTCTGCTCCATATCCTAAAACCGGCCATACCAGCGTATCAAATAACCACATTCTCCTTCTCCATTTTTTTAAACCTTCATTTTCCTATTCCCCATAATTGTTTCATTACCCCTGCTGCTTTTTTTATCGTTTCTCTTACATGAGCTGTATGATCTCAATTCGTCTGCAAAATATATCCCAAACATTTATACTCTTTGACTTTTTCTAACTTTATTCTTTTCCATCTCCCTGTCCATTCTTTCTTCCTTCCCCCTCCTTTTCTAAACCTCATTATCTTTGTCTTTTCTACATTTACATTCAGCTTTTTCCCATCTAAGTATTTCTCTAATCATGTGATTAATCCCGCGATCCCTTCTTCACCCTCTGACATCAACACTATGTCGTCTGCGTATGCCAGTGTATATATCTTTTCCTTCCCTATTCTAACTCCTCCCCAACCCTTTCTTCTCATTTCTTATTCAAGTCTGATATTAATAAATTAAATTAAAGTGGGCTCAGAGGACACCCTTCTCTCACACCTCTCACCGACCAGAAACTATCTCCTACTTGCTCTCCTACCTTTACCCTGCTTCTTGTCTCTCTAAAAATTTCTAAAACTCTCTTTATTAATCCCTCTCTTATTCCCTTTTTTATCATAACTTTTTCTATTTCTCCTTGATTTAATGAGTCAAACGCCGCCTTTAAGTCCACGAACATTGCTATCATTGCCCCTTTTTCCCTTTTAATTCTCTTATTTACTAGATAGTTCAGAACATATATGTTGTCCATTACCCTTATTCCTTTTCTAAACCCTGTCTGATTCGGTGACTCGATCTTTTTTTCTTCAACTTCTATCTTCAATCTCTCCGACAATATAGTTACATATACTTTATACAGTGTTGGCATCAACGTCTTTAACCTCCTCTCCCTTGCCTTTCTTTACTATTGGTATAACTACACCTTCTTTTCACAACTCTGGCCACCCCTCTCCTCTCCATACTCTATTACACATTATCCATGCCCATTCCTCTAGTTTCTCCCCTCCATATTTCCATACTTCATTTGGAATCTCATCTATGCCAGGTGCCTTTCCATCCTTCATTATTCCTAAAACTTTAACTATTTCTTTCCTTGAAATTTCATCTTCCTCGTCTCCTTCTCTACCACATTTTCCTCCCGTTACCACTTTTCTCTCTACTTCTCCTAGAAAATCCAAAAAATATTTGTTCCATTCTATCATTTCAATATCTTGGTTTACTCTTTTTCTTCTTTTCCTTTCTCTATTTACTACCTTCCATACCTCTTCTTCCGTCCTAGCCTTATCCGCCTCTTCCTCAAACCTTTTATTCTCTTGCTTTTTCTTTTGATAACACAACTCATTATACTCTCTCTTTTTTTCCTATATTCTTCCCTATTACTGTTTTCTTTTCTCCACTTTCTTAATTCCTTTCTGACCTCCTTTTTTTCTCTTTGCAGTCCTCATTCCACTCACTTCTATTCCCCCCTTTACTAACTTCATTATTGTTTGTGCACTCTAATCCTATTTTTATTTCTCCTATCATTTTTTCCGTCTCCTCGTCCACATTTCCCTCTCCCATTTTGATATTTCTTTTTTTTCTAAACTTTTCTTTTCCTTCCCTTGACCAATCCCCTTTTCCTGCACATAATCAATTACTGTTCCCCTTTCACTTCCTGAGCGTGTATATTCTCCTTTTTCATCCCCTTCTATATTCCCGTTTAGGATATACTATCCCAGCTCCTCCAAGCTCTTCAACAACCACCTATTATCATCCTAATCTCTTCTTTATTTTCTTCAATCATTTCTTTAATCTCCTCTGCTTTTTCCTGTATATCACTGTTCACATGAATCCCCAATACCTTCCACTTCTCTCCTCCCATCATAGCCTCTTCTACTATTACTCCTTCTTTTTGTTTATTCCTATCTTTCTGATCTTTCCCTGTTATACATTTATTCCTTACTCCCATCACCATTCCTCCCATTGCTCTGCCCTTTTTATTCTTCTTTTTTGCATTTTGAATTTGCCATTTGTAACCACTTGGTAACCTTCCCCTTACTCTTTCCCATCCCTTTTTATTTAACCACGTCTTCATCATTATGACTACATCCCATTGTGTCAAATTTCTCATAAACTCCTTATTCTTTCTCTCTAATCCTGCTATATTCCAGTAACAAATCTTCCATGCTTCCTTACTTTGGTTTCTCATCTTTTTTTCCTCCTTAATATTTATTATTTTCCTATCTCCCGTTCCTTCCTCTTCTAGTTTCCCTGCACCTCATTTCTTACTATCTCTTCCCTTTCTTCGTCCCAATCCCACCATACTCCATCTATCTGAATTCTCCCATACTTAACCCATGTTCTCTTTCCCTTTTTTCTTTCCTCTTCCGCTATTTTCCTTAAATTATACTGCATCTTCCTTTCTACCCATGTCAAATCATCCTCTATTCTCTCCGGACTACCATATAATAAGCTCTTCTTCGTCATCAACTCCCTCTTATGTTCCCATTTCTTTAGTTTCACCAGTACCATCATCTCCCCTCTTCTCACTTTCCTTCCTACTATATATTTCGTATTTCTTCTATCTCTACCTTAGCATCAATCCTTTTTAGTACTTCGTCCACCCCTTCCTTCGGCTCCTTCCCCTCTAATCGTATACCCTTCATCACTATGTTTAATTTTCCTTCTTCCCTCTCTTTCCTCTTTATTCTTTGTTCTATGTTTCTCAGCCTTTCCATCTCCTTATTCCCACTCTCGCCTCCACCGCAATTCTCGTTCAAGCTTTCAAGATTCTTCATCCGAACTCTTATCTCCTCTACCTTTATATTATTAACTTCTTCCTGCTTCTCTAGTTTTTGCTCCAATGACTCCATCTTTTTTTCCAACTTTTCCCGGATTTTTTCCCATTTTTTTATTTCTTCCTTAACTTCAGCCATTTCCCACTTAATTTCCTTCTTTAATTCCTCTCCCCTTCTCTTCTGTTTTTTTTTCATAAATCTCCATTACCTCTATCATCACTTCTCTAATTTCCTTTAGTCTTTCTTCTTTAATCGACATTTCCATTTCATCTCCGCTACCGTCAGCACTCTCCCTGTTATCGCTTTTCCCTACCAAACTCTGCTTTTACGGCGGTGATCTAAACATTTTCTGGTATTTTATACTCCCCCCGATATCTTCCTTCTCTTCACTGCTTTCCCTGTCCCCTCTCTTCCTTTTGATAAATGCTTCTATTGACCCTACGCTTTTTGCTCCTAATCTTTCCTTTTCTATAGTTTTTTGATACTTCCCCCTTGCCTTCCTTTCTTTATCTCTTTCGGCGTACTAAACACTTCCTGCTCTAACTCTGTTTCTTCCGAGGAGATACTCGCTCCACTAGCCATTAATCAAATTCAAATTTTCCCGCCTTCTATAATTCCCTGCCTCTACCGTCGCTGCCTGTTACCTGTCTCGCTTTTCTTTGTCGCTACCCAACCTTGCTACTACCAATCCGTCAACACAGTCTTCCCACCCTGTCACAAATCTCCAAACAAACTTCCACACAAATCTGTCTCAATCCTCCAAAATATCTACCTCCCCTTTGCAATCTCACAATCCCTCAATTAGATCTCTTACATCCACACCCTTCTACACAGTTCCACAATTCACTAACCTCAAATTTCACCACAATATCAGAAAAACTCAGCATCAACAATTCCCATTACTTTACACTTTCATGCCGGAAACGGAAGTCGAGATGTATTACTTAAATTTGCAGTTAAAAGTAATAAACTTCAACCAAACAAAAAAAAAAGAATTTTCAACAAATTTTCGAAAAAATGTGTCAGGAACCACACTTAAATTACGTAACAGCGCAAGGGCGGGTCGAGACATTGTGTTAAGATTTATTAAGTTAAGGGGAGGGGGTCCTTCACTCATGAACATAATTTTTGCAAATCCGTTTTCGTAGAAAATTAACTTTTTGTTTAAAATTTATATATTGTTACTGGTAAGTCAACCAAAATCTTTTTTGTATGAAAACTAATTTCTCTGAAAATTTGTGTTTTTGATTGTAAAATTTATCTTTTTAGTAGAATTATTGCGTCTCAATTAGATAAAAATACAAATTTTTTGTTCCATATTGAACTATGCCCTATAAAATGTACTCTTTATTTGAAATTCGGATTTTTGTGTTTAAAAGTTAACAGAAATCTTTTTTGACGAAAATTTAACTCTCTTTTTGAAAATTTATCTTCTTCATTTAAAAATGCTCCTGTTTTAGTAAAACTTTAATTTAGCATAAAATTAACTTATTATTTAGATTTCTTATTTTGGTGTTGGAAAGTGAACTGGAATTTTCTTTAGATTAAAATTCAATTATTTTTCTAAAGTTTTTTTTTAATTCATATGTTTTGGAAGTAATTTCATCTTTCTTAAATAAAAATGCAACTGCTTGTTTGAAAATTCAACTCTTTTTTCAAATATTGTATTTTTGATTTTAAAATTCACCTTCTCTAGCAGAAATTACATCTTTTTTTGGATAAAAATTCAACTATTTGACTTAAGATTGAACAATTTTGTTAAAAAGCCATACTTTTTTATTAAAAGTTGTGCTGTTTTGTTGAAAATGTACTATTTCGCAGAAAAATTACTTGTTTAAATGTAATATTTTGGTATTGAAAAGAAAACTAAATTGTCTCTTGGTGAAAATTCCACTAGCTTGAAAATAAATTTAAAAAATATATAAATTCATTATTTTAAGAGAAATTCCTTCCTTTTTGGATAAAAATTTAACTATTTCGTTGAAAATTTGAAAATTTGAAAATTTTGTTTGAAAAGTTATATTTTTTTAAATTGAAAGTTCTGCTGTTTTGTTAAAAATTTACTATTTCGTACGAAAATTACTTGTTCAATAGTAATATTTTAATATTGAAAAGAGAACCAAAATCCTTTTTGAATGAAAATTGCACTAAGGCAATTTTTAAAAATTAAAAACTCATCTGTTTTAAGCGTAATTTCATCTTTCTTAGATAAAAATTCAGCTATTTGGCTAAAAATTAAATTAGTTTGTTACAAAATTATACACTTTGGTTGAATATTTTACGGTTTTTTTAATAGTTAACTATTTTATAGAAAATTTACTTTTTATTGTAGATTCGTCTTTTTGGATTGGAATTAAATAATTTGATTAAAAAGTCATCCTTTTTGGTTAAAAATTAGACTTGTTGGATTGAAAATGTAGTTTTTTTCGTAGAAACTTACTACTTCTTAAAAAATGTTTCGTTTGAAAATTCAATTTTTGTAGAGAAGATTTGTCTTTTGGCTTTGAGGTTCAACAATTTAGATAAATTTTTATTTATTTCTCAATATAAAATCCTTATTTGTTGAAAATTTCTCTTTTTGGTTTTAAAATTCTGTTTGTTTTTTATATCAATTATGACACTTGTTTGTCGAAAATTTATCTTTTTATGACGAAAATTCAACCAATATGTTAAAAATTTAATTTTTTTTTAAATTCAAGATGATAAACCTACAACTAGAAAAATTAAATTTGATCAAATTGTTTAAACTTCCAACTAAATAGTTAACTTTTTAACGAAAAACAAATTTAACTGATTAGTTGAATGTTAAAATGAATAAACAAATGAATTTTGAACCAAGAAGATGAATTTTTATGAAAAGAGTCTCAAAAATAGTTCAATTTTCAAATAATTCTTAAGCACAAAAATGTCAACAAAATAGAGATGAGTTTTAAACGAAAGAAAACGAAAACGAAAGAAATTAGATATTTTAAATAAAATATAGTTTAATTTTGTACTTCAAAAGATGAAAGAACATAATACATTTTTAATACAAAATTTGAAAGCTAATATTTTAACCAAAAATATTTTTATTTTTATCAAAAATATTTTAATTTGTAACTAAAAAAGATTAATTTTGCCTGAAAATAGAACAGATAAAATTTCAATTTGACAATTAAATTAATACAAAATTTGGAAAGATGACAATTTAAAGATACAGATTTCAATTATAAATCATAGAAAGTTAATATTTAACCAAAAAGGATTTTAATATAAAGTAAAAAATAGTTTAATTAAAAAAAAAAATAGTTGCAAATACAAACATGTGTTTGACCAATAAGAACTAATTTCGAACAAAGTATCTGCAAATTGAACCAACCTATTGAATTTTCAACTAAAAAAAAACATTCTTTTTTATCTGAAATTGAAATAGATAAATTTTCAGTTCGAAAGAAACTTTAAACAAAATGTTTTTATTATTTTTAAAAACAATATTTAGAAAATATTGATTCCATGCCAGTATCAATAAAAGTTGACATTTGAACAAACGAAAAATTCAGTTCAGAATAAATAAGGAAAACAATAGAATTATTGCAATTTTAATTTTTTTTAAATTTTTTTTTACATTTTCAACGGAATAAATTATTTTTAGATTTATTTTGTATCAGCAAAGAGCAATTTACATAATCAGTAATGTTTAGTGATCGAATCAGTAATGTTTAGTGATCGAATCAGTAATTTTTACTGGCCGAATCAGTAATTTTTAATTATCTGTACCAAAGTTGTAACTTTATTTGGTTGATTCATTAATGTTTAATTACGCAATTAATAACATTTACTAATGAAATCATTAAATTTAAATTATTTCTCCAGTCAATTTTACTAATTAATGGAGATATTTTTATTGATCTAATCCATCAATTTTAAAGAGTTAACCAGTAATTTTTAGTTACATTTAATCATTATTAAAATTAAGAAATTTAATCTAGAATATTAAATTACAAATAATTCGACTTTTTTATTTTAGCAGACAAATTAGTCTTTTTCATTGACTGAAATTCAGTTATTTGAAGTAAAATTATTTTATTTTAATAGAAATGTATGTATTCATTTTAAAACTATCTAGCCTAAATTATTTTTTTTTAAATGTTTGAAATTCTTCCTTCCCAAGAAAATTTTAACGAACCAAAACTTTAACATTTTCAACGGAAAAGAAATTTCAGTTTTTTATTTGCTGCCGCATAAAATCTTTTCCTCTGTTAGTAATATATTAAACAGAATTATCCAGAAAAAAAATTCAAAAAGCCATCTGTTAAGCACTTAAGTTGGTAAAAATCGCCAACCGTTGGAAACAAGAAGTTAAGGGCATAGTAAAAAGTAAGTTATATTCGTCATGATAAAATGCTTCCCTCTGCGAAAGAGAAAAAGAAACACGAAAAACGTCCTCATTTTCTCTTAGAAGGGGAACTGCGGACGGCGGTGTACCGGAAGTGACAACAGAGAAGCTCTGTTAAAAATATGATGTAACGTAGGCGTCTGTTTTGAGTAGCTTGCCCTGGGTCTTGTCGAAACAAGTAAAAAGTCACTTTCGGTTTTAGTATTTTCAAGATAAAATAAGCAAAGAATGTATTTTATTTCCAGTTTTCTTTTCAGGCAGCTTTAGACTAATAAAATTCGTTACTTTTTGATTTATTTCAAATTTTTAAAAAAATAAGAAAAATATTTTTGTTTTATTTTTCACAGGTTTGCAGTTTCAGAGTAGACTGGGCAATGCCCATTTCACTCTAAAACTGCTATTTTAATTTGAAATCATCTCCTAAATACAAAAAGGATTCATTATTAGACACGCTCCAGACAGTGTCTCCAGAACATGGAATTTTCCGGCCCCCACCAGTCTACTATCGGGGAGAAATACATTCAAACGTAGCGTGTCGGTGAGTCGGCTCTGCTACATGTTGCACAGGCCTGCCTCGTGAAGAGCCGAAAATTCACGATCAGGAGCCCGAACTCACCCGATTTTACGAAGGACGATTTAGCTGCTCCTCAAACTTATTATGGTTTTGAAATCGCGAGTTACCTTTTAATCATTAGACTCATTGCGAAAAAGAAAATATAATTTACTTAATGTAAATAGATATAGAAGACAAGATTTCTGGGTCTAAAGTATTTAAAATTTAGCGCTGCATATCTTAGTCATGTTTTTAGTAAACAATTAGTTTTTAACAACTAATAACCAAATTTTCGACAAAACAGTTAAAGTTTCAACCTAAAAAATGATTTTTTATAATTAATTTTTAACTTAAAATTTTAATTCATACTTCAGTCTGCAGTTCAATATTCAATTATTAACTCGAAAAAAAATCGAATTTTCAATCAAAGAAATTAATTTTAATCTAAAACAGATGAATTTTTAAAGAAGAAGAATAATTCGCCACCAAAGAAGATAAATTTTGAACTAAAAAAGTCTTTCCTTATTTTTTTATACTCTCTCCCTTTTATGGGTTTGAGAGTCTTCACATAACCATTAAAAGTCTTTTTATAAACAAGCCTTATACTATCTTATGAACTATTCGCTTCATACAGTCTTCAATGATTTTTCTAATTTCTAAACACTTTCAGCTTTGCCCTGGGCTTCCATTCCCTCTTACCATTGTCAATTTCAAATTTTGACTCTAGTTCGCGACACTACTTCGTAACTCTCCTTCTTTCGGAATCTTTTTTTTTTACTTTTTTTCTACTATCCTGTGCAACCAGGTTTCTCTCTCTCTCTCTCAGTTCTTCTAATTTCTTCATCCATTCCTTCCGCTGACCATTTTCATTCAGAATCCATTTATTTCTCTCTTCCGCACTCTCCCCTCCCCTTTCGTCCCCTGTGCACCTCTCTAACACATGCAACCTTGTTTCCTGCTAATACCTACATACTCTACAAATTTTCTCTTCTTCATTCAACCAATACCTGCATGCTCTTATACCCTCTCCCATTCTGAATTTCACTACTGTATTTCATTTGCTCTCCTTTTTATTCTGTTTTAGGTACTCTGGTTCCCCTTGCGCCTTAACCATTCTGTACCAGCTATTGTACTTTGAATCTGCGATTTTTTCTCATCTTTCGTCACCTTCCTATGCCTTCATCTCTTCCTCTATTTCCTCATACTCTGTACCCCTCTCATGTATACAACATTCACGCCTTATTTCATATACCTTCTCCTCCCATTTTGAACGCCCTAGGTTACCCCTCCTAGCTATATCCATGACCTCGTGGGCACAAGCTTGTTCAATTTTCCTTTTCGCCATTTTTTCTCGTCCTTATTTTTCCCTCAGCATATACCCTGGGTACCTCTAACTCACTCGCAACACTTATCTCAAATATCTCTCATGCAATCTTTCGAATCTCTTGTGTTCTTTTCATCCCCAGATTTCCACACCATAGCTTAACACTGACCATACCAACACTTCAAACGTCCACACTCTCATCTTCCAGTCATTCTTGAACCTTCTTTTTCCTATACGCCATACTTGTCCCATTACTTTACTCACGCATTCCAATCTCTTTCTCACCTGCAGCTAGCTTCCCCCTCTCGTTTCAAACCAAAATCCTAAGTAGCAAAACTCATCAACCAACTCTACCACCACGCTATTTATTTTCCATTCGTACTCTAATTCATCTTTAGAACTAAATTTTAAATTAAAATACCCAGTGGGCAGAAAGTTTGGCGACGTCTTTACGACATCGTTACGACATTTTTACGACAACTTTACGACATCCTACGTCCATGTCGTTAAGGTGTCTTTACGATATCGTAAATTGGTCATATGATCTGACTATGTCTTTACGATATCGCAAAGACACCGAAACGACATGGACATAGGATGTCGTAAAGATGTCGTAAAGATATCGTAGCGATGTCGTAAAGACGTCGGCAAATTTTGTGCCCACTGGATAATAAGTACTCAACCAAAAATGGACTAGTCCAAATTTCGAATGAAAAATTGAATTTTTAATGCAAGAAGTTACTTTTCAAGTAATAAATATTCATTTTCAACCAACAATGGAATAGTCAAATTTTATACCGAAAACAGAAATTGAAATTTTTTTAATCAATTTTAAAACAACAAAACAAAATACTAATTTTTAACTAACTGTACAACCAACAAATTTGCAGTTAAATAGTTTAATTTCGAAAAAAACAAATAATAAATAAATGAAATTTTAACCAATTTAAAACAAAAGAAAAGAAATTTTACTTAAAAATACATTTTCAAAAAAGTAATGAATTCTTATTTAAAATAGATGAATTTTGAAACAAGAAGAATAATTTTGTAACAAAAAAGATGATTTTTTAACTAAAAAAGGTCAATTTTCAAAACAAAAAAAATTTAAGAAAATTGTTACATTTTCAAATTAAAAAAATTTCGAATAAAAAAACAAGTTCAACAAAAAAATAATACAGTTGAATTTTCAGTAGAAGAAAATGCTTTTTAACAAAAAAAAAATCGATTTTTTACTAAAGCAGTTAAATTATCAACCAAAAGATCCATTTTCAAATCAGAAGAATTATTTTCTATTAAAAAGGATGAATTTTCAACTAAAAAAGATAATTTTTGTAAAAAAATTCAACAAAATTATTAAATATTCAACTTTAAAAATGAATATTAAGACTAAAAAACAAGTATTTAACCATAAATTGAATAGTTACATTTTTAGTTTTGTTTATACTTTAGCTCGTTCTAATTCGGCTAATTCTAATAATTTTTAGATTTTGTTAAGACTAATTTAAGTGACAACATTTTCTGAAACTATCTATTGAAGAAAAACTTAAATAATTTAATAAACATACAAGTTGTTCATTCTTTTTTTAAACAATCCAAATAGATTTTAGGAATGTTTATAAGAGTATTATTATTTTTCATTGTAAATAAAAATTTATGTAAAATACAGTTTTTATTTGAAATTTCAAGACGGTCTTGTGTACCAAGTTTGATTCTATAGCCCAGAATCAAGGGAAAATATTTTGTAAAAATATTTTTGTTCACTATTAAGATGCTACAAATACTAACTTTCATAATTTTTTTGTTCTTTTCAAATCATGAGATAAGGCTTCATAAAATAAATTTTGTTACATTTGTTTCTCAATTATTTACAATTAATTTACTATTACAATTGTTTTATAATTAAAATAAAATTATAAAAGCTAAATTTTGAAATAAGTATTTTAAAACATTAAAGATTTTGGAAAAATGTCATACATAAGAAAATAAGTATTATCAGTTTCTTTTATATTTATATAAATATAATTATTATAAGATTCTTAAGAAAATAGAATAAATATCAAATACATCAGATGTATTAGAAAATATTCTAAGAGACTTAAAAAACATTTTATTTTATAGGATTTAAAAAAATATTAGGAAAGATTTGAGTCTTTTAAATGATGTTTAGGAATTTTTCAAAAGTTTGGACGCAATCAAGAAATATTTTAGAAATTTTCGGAATTTTTTTAATATATCGTAACTATTAAAAACGTTTTCAATTCTTTAAATTATTGTTAACTGTCTCGGATTTTTATCAAAATTTTGAAAAATCATTAAAAATGTAAAAAATTGCCTATAATCTTGTGAATATTCCCAAGCATTTTAAGAAAATTTGTTTCTTCTTTTCTTCTTTTAAATTCTAGGAAATCCTTTAATATGTTAAAAAACCTATTTAGTTTTCGCTTAAGGTACATTTTTCAAAATAAAAAATCACTAGAAATTTTCACTCGAGTTTTAGGTAAATATTTATTTTTTTTTAAACCTTTTCTGATCTTCTAAACTTCTAATCTTTAAAAATTATTCAAATTTTTCCCGATATTTTTTTAATTCTGCCAAATTAAAAAAAGGCCTTTACCATTTTTCAGATTCTTTGATAATTTTTGAAATCTTTTTTAATGTTTTGAAATGTTTTCAAATAATTTCTGAAAATTCATTTCTCGAAATAAAAAATTATTTTGATTATTCCTAGGAACCTAAAAGATTAATTTTTTTCCTGAAACCTTATAAAAATCTTTACAAGTTTTAATTATTTTTTAATCGCTTCAAAATTGTCTGAATATATCTTCAGCAAGAAGGCTTGATAAGAATTGTAGTGTTACCATCTTGAAATCTTTTTGAATTCCTTCGAAATTTCTAAAGTTTATTTTTGAAATCTTTAAATATTTAAATTTCTAAAAAAAAATAAGTTTAAAGTTCGATTTAAATCTCTTCCATTCTTCTAAATATTTCTTGAATTTATTTTTTTTCTTTTTTATGCCAATCTTGAGAAAGTTCTGTTTTTAATCTTTTCCGATCTTCTAAGCCTTCTAATCGTTACATTTGTTTTTCAATTTTCCTGATTTTCTTTTAAATTGCGCAAAATTGCAAATATTGCCTTACAATCTTCCAGATTCTTCCTTGAAAATTTTTGAAATCATTTAAAATGTATCGAAATATTTTGAAATAATCCCTTAAAATTTATTTTTCAAAATAAATGATTATTTTAATCATTCCTCGGAACCTAAAACAATGTTTTTTCATTTTCATCAAACCTTACAAAATTCTTTAAAAATCTGTACAAGTTTTAATTATTTTCGAATCTTTTCAACATTTCTGAATATCTCCTAAACTTACTCAAAGTTGAAAGTAAACTTTTTAAACCAACATGTACTTTAAAAAAATTTTGTAACAAAATTGCACGAAAAGGCTTGATTAGGATTATGTTCCTTAATTTTTTTTAAATTATGTAATGTGGAAAATTGTAGAACTTTACTTCAAAATCTTTTACATACTTTCAAAAAATTTTAGGAAATAATAAAAAATGTTTTTAAATCTTTTTTTCAATTTTCTCTTAGAATTCATTACAAAACAATTATTAAAAATTTTCCCATTAAGTTTCATTCTCTTGACACCCTGCAAAATTCAATTTACTTAAAAACTCCTAGTAGCCACTTAGTCAGCGAAATCGGGAGAGTTCGGGCTCCTGATCGTAAATTTTCGGCTCTTCACGAGGCAGGCCTGCGCAATATGTAGCAGAGCCGACTCACCGACACGCTACGTTTGAATGTATTTCTCCCAGATGGGAGACTGGTGGGGGCCGTAAAATTCCACGTTCTGGAGACACTGTTTTAACCTGGACTTTGGTCTTACATAATTACACTCCCCATTTTTACCTGGACTCCTGCTCCAACTCTAAAAGAATTCATAATAACGACTGCTTCCATTTCAACCTGGATTCCTGTTCCAAATGTAAAATTCACTTCTAGTTTTATTCTCACGGCTAGGCAACTGGACTACTGTCGCAACTTAAAAGTTCTTTTATAATTGCACCAACTTCCCATCTTCACCTGGACTCCTGTTACAACTCGAAATGTCTTTCATAACTACACCAACTCCCCATTTTAACTGGACTCCTGTTCTAACTTTAAAAGTCATTCATTATTCAACCATCACCCTTTTCACCTGGAATACTCTTCCAACTCTAAAAATAATTCATGATTACGACTGCTCCTATTTTAACCTGGACTCCTGTTTCAACTCTAAAAAGAATTCATATTTACGACTGTTCACATTTTTACCTGAACGCCTGTTCCAACTGTGAAAGTCTTTCATAATTGCACCAGCTCCCCATTTTCATCTGAACTCCAGTTCCAACTCTAAAACTCTTTCATAATTGCGACTGCTTCCTTTTTTATCTGGACTCCTGTTCCAACTTTAAAAGGCATTCATTATTCAAACATCTCCCCCTTTTACCTGGAATACTCTTCCAACTATAAAAATAATTCATAATCATGTCTACTTACATTTAAACCTTGACTCCTATTTCAACTGTAAAAGTCATTAGTTACGAACTATCTCCTTTTTTCACCTGGAATACTATTCCGGCTTTAAAAAGAATTCATAATTACAATTGCTCCCATTTTAACCTAGGATCCTGTTCCAACAGTAAAATTCATTTCTAGTTATATTCTCACGTTTTTGCACCTGGACTCCTGTTCCAAATCTAAAAGTCTTTCATAATTGCACCATCTCCCCATTTTTACCTAAATTCCGGTCCCAACTCTAAGTCTTTCGTAATTGAACCATTTACCCTTTTCACATGGACTACTCTTCCAACTCTAAAAGTCATTAATAATTATGACTGCTTCCATTTTAACCTAGACTCCTATTCCAAATGTAAAATTCATTTCTGCTTATATTCCCACGCCTTTTCACCTTCACTCATGTTCTATCTCTAAAGCTCATTCGTAATTGTACCAACTCACATTTATAACTGCACTCCTGTTTCAACTGTAGATACATTCCTAATTACATCTTCTCGCCTTCTTATCTGGAATCCTGTTCCAACTCCAAACTCCATTTCTAATTGCACTTCCCTAGCTAATTTATCGAGAGTCATTTTCCAACTGTCAGATACATTCCTAATTATATGCACTCGCTTTTGCACCTGTGATTCTATTATAACTCTAAAAAGCATTAATAATTTTAACAATCTGACCTTTTAACCTAGACACCTACTTTAAATCTGAAAGGCATTCATAATGGCTACCGCTCATTCCCTTTTCAGCTGGGCTCCTGTTCTAACTCTGAAATGCATTCCCAATTACATTTACTAGTCTTTGGACTGGGAATCCTTTTACAACTCTAGAAATAATTTACAATTACATCCCCACCACTTTTCTCCTTTTCTCCTATTCCAGCTTTAAAAAGCATTCAAAATTACGATGATTCCCTTTTCACATGGAATTCTATCTCAACTCTAAAATGCACTATTGATGACACCCCATCGCCTTTTCATCTGGATTCATGTTACAACTGTAAATATAATGTATAAATAGGACTACTACCGTTTTCATTCGGACTTCTGCTTTAACTCTAAAAAGCATTCATAATTGCGACCGATTTTCTTTTCCCCTGGACTCCTGTTCCAAGTGCAAAATACATTCCTGATGAAATCCGTTCACCTTTGCACCTGAACTCCTTTTGCAACTTCTGTTTCACCTGCTCTCCTGTTCCAAATTTAAAATGCATTTCTAATGATATCCTTCGCTTTTGTTCCTGGACTTCTGTTTCAACTCTAAATAGTGTTTATGATCACATCCCCTCTACTTTTCTCCTGCTCTCCTGTTCTAACTCTAAAACCCATTCATAATTATGATTCCTACCCTTTTCACCTGATCTCCTATTCCGACTGTAAAATGCATTCCTGATAACAGCCACTAACCTTGGCACCTGGACTCCTGCTGCAACTTGCAAAGTTATTTATAATTATGACGATAACCCTTTTTACTTGAACTCCTGCTCTAATTCTAAAAATCAGTCATAATTGTGACTACTCCCTTTTTACCTTGTCCCCTGTTCCAACTGTAACATGTATTCCTAATGACAACCTTTTGTTTTTGCTCCTGGACTTCTGTTTCAACTCCAAACAGTGTTTAAGATTACATCCCCACTATCTTTCTCCTGGTCTCCTGTTCCAACTAGTAAAAGCAATAATAATGACTACCGCTTCTATTTTCACATGGACTCTTATTCTAATTGTAAAATGTATTCATGATGACATCCGCTAACCTTTGCACCTGGACTCCTGTTGTAACTCTAAAAATAAATTTTAATAACTAACACTACCTTCCTCACTTGGGCTCCTAATCTAACCCTAAAAAGCATTCATAATTGTGACTGCCTCCTTTTCTCCTGGTCTCCTGTTCCAATTGCAAAATGCTTTCATGATGACATAATTTCTCCTTTAAACCAGAACTCCTGTTTTATCTTTAAAAAACATTCAAAACTCATTCTAAAACTAAAAAGATTCTAAAAAATCCATGATTCTAAAAAGATTAATAATTACACCATCTCTCTTTCCAGCTGGATTCCTATTCCAATTCAAGTTGGTCACACAAGAACGCCTATATAAGAACAGTTTCGGGAGTTTCCTTGCACTGACCTTGAGACTGAATCCGGCTCAAGAAATGTAAACAGTGGGCTAGCAATTCTTGGAAGGATTAAATCAATCGATCCTATATAGGCGTTCTTGTGTAGTTCTTTCGGTATCGTTTTTAATTTGGCACTTACTATTATCACGCAATTTTTCCTTAAACTATTCAACAATTATCGCGCTATAAACTTAATTTCTCGGAGTTTCTTGTCAGGTTAGTCCTGATCGACCAAGAAAATTAATTTATTCTTACAGAAAATTCCGTAATAGCAGACTCTTCGTTCTAATTTTATGAATAACGATCCCTGCAAATTTTTAAAATATTTTAATATCATAATGTTCAGTTAGCTGAAGCATCAAAGAGGAAATATTACAGTGGAATTTCAATCTAGGTTTCTGTTGCTATGTTCTCCTCGAGTGAGGTAACAGAGAAGCAGAGAGCGCATACTTCTGCATCATCTCCTTCAGCACAACCTCGAAGATATTATTAGTTTTGGAACGTATCTCAATAATAATTCGCGGGAAGTGGCGTCGTGAACTTGTTTTTGGAAAGCAGCGGATGTCGGACATACAGAGTTCATTACTCGCATCCGGCTATCTCCCTCTTGTCACATCACTTCAGTTCTTAAGCAACACTGAACACGATTTAGTGCAATCTGTAGGCAATTTTTCTTCTTTTAATAATTAAAGCGAATGGATACAAAAATATTTATATTTAGTGAAATTAATTCTTGGTGAAAAAATTAAAACTAACCGTTTAGAAATTGAACATTTTGAAGAGATAATTTGGTTAAACTTTCCATTTAATGATTAATTTTGATTGTTTATTTATTTTTTATTATTAATTAATTTTTATTATTTATTCATTTTTTAATACCTATTTATTATCCATTGATTACTTTGTGTAGTCTGGGTTTTAAAGTATTTGTCTGAAATGAAAAAGTGCAGGCGAAAATTATCTTTTTTGTTTAAATTTGTATTTAAAATCGACAATCGATTTTTTGTTAAAAATTTAACTGTTCTATTTTTGGTTGAAGATTTCTCTTTCCTAGTTGAAAATTTGAATACTTCTTTAAATGTTTAACTATTTTGTTAGACTTCTTTTATTATAAATACCTCATTTTCGTTGAATATCCATTCTTTATTTGAGGATTTTCATTATTGGTTAAAAAATCCATAATTTTTGGCTTGAAAATTAATCTTTTTAGCAAAATATTTAAATTTCTAATTAAAGATGAAAATGAATATTTTTTAGTTAACATTTTAACAATTTCGTTTTAAAAAAACTACTTTGTTAGAAATTTCTGCTTTTTTTGTTTAAAGATTTGTCATGTTAGTAAAAATTGTATCCCTTTGGTTAAAAGTTGTACTACTTTGTTAAATAAATATTTTTTTAGTGAAGGGTTTATCTATTTGGCTGAAAATTTAACTGTTTTGTTGAAACTTTCCTTTATTAAAGGCTAACTTTTTTCACTGAAAATTTAACTATTTTCTTCTTGGTAGAAAATTGATCTTTTTAGTTGAAAATTCATCCTTTAGGTTCGAAGAGTCATCTCTTTTGATAGAAATTTTATCTGGATTGGATGAACATTCAAATAATTTTTTTTAAGTTCTGCTATTAATTTATAAATTCAAATGGTTCGTTAAAGGTTAAAGTACTTTGCTAAAAATTAATTTTTTTGTTAAAGAAACATCTCTTTGGCTAAACATTTTTCCTAATTCCGATGATTGTTTTTTTAAAGTTGAAAATGAACTTTCTTAATTAAACATTTCACTATTAAGGTTTTCGTAAAACCTTGATCTTTTCAGTTTAAAATTCGTCGTTTAAGTTTGGGAAACTAAATTTGTTAATTACTCATTTAAATATTAATTTTTGTGCAAAAAATTAGCCAAATAGTATTTAGTTGAAAACTTATTTCTTTTATGTTGACATTTTTTTCTTTGTTAAATTGTTTTCTTTTTTTGTTAAAAATAAAATGTTTAAGTTTAGAATTCAGCTATTCCAGTTTTCAAACAAAATTAATCTTTTTTAGTTAAAAAATATTATTTTTGTTGTTGTTGAAAATCCATGTCTTTTCTTGGAACTTATTTTTAAAATAAAAGTTTAATTAGTTAGTTTAAGGTTGAAAAAAATTGTTAAAAAATCAATTTTTTCCCAAAGATTGATCTATTTGGCAGAAATTAAAAAAATTTTCTTAAAAATTAAACGATTTTCTTCAAAATTATTCTTTTTTATAGTTCAAAATAGGCTTGTTGAACTGAAAAATTAACTATACTAGTTTTTGTAAGAAATTAATATTTTTTAGTCAATAATTCTTTTTTAATTTTCTTTGATTAAATATTTTCCTTTTTTGATTTTTTTTAATTACTTTTTTTCACTTAAAATTTAACTATTTCAGACATTGGCGAAAAAGATTTTTTTAGTTGAAAATTAGTATCTTTTTTTTTGTTTAAGAATTTATTTATTTTCAATAAATTAATTATTTAGTTGAAGATTCATCTGTTTGTTTGAAATTTAAAAAAAATGTTTGAAAATTGTTTTTTTATTACGTTGAAAATTAATCTTTTTAATTAAACATTTAACTAGGTCATTTTTGTAAACAAATTTATTCTTTTGAGTTGAAAATTGGTCCTTTCAGTTTGCAAATTCATGTCTTCTAGTAGAAATTTGATCTATTTTGTTGAAAATTCAATAAGTTAAAGATTAAACAACTTTACCATACTTTTTTTGTGGTGAAGATTTATTTCTTTGACAAATAAGTTATCAATTTTTTTCTCTTTATTTTGTTCAAAATTGTCTTTCTCTTTCTTGAAAAATGTTTATTCTTATTTTTTTTTTAATTAAATTTTTTAACTAGAAATTAAAATAGTCCACTTTTTGGGGGGAAAAAATAATAATTATTAATTGGAAATATGTTTTTCTATTTGTTTGAAAATTCATGTCTTTTGATAGAAAATTAATTTTTTTTAAATAGAAATTTAATTAATAGGCTAACGTTCAAATAACTTACGCAGAAAATATAACAGTTTTTTTTTAAATTCGCTTTTTTATCGAGAATGAACTTTTTAAATTGAAAATTCAACCATGCCAGCTTTGATAGAAAATTACTCATTCTTAGTTAAAAATTCGGTCGTTTTATTTTGGGATTTTTTGCATAAATTTTGTTTTAATTGCTTAGAAATTTAACTGTTTCATTAAAATTAATCTGATTTGATTTTAGAGTAATACTATTTTGTTGTTAATTTATTTTTATAATTTTCTTCTTTCTTTTCGGCTGCAAATTGGTTATTTCTTAATTTCGAAATAATCATTTTAATTTGAAAATTCATGTATTCATTCAATAATTTGATATTTTTAGTGGAAATTTAATATTTTTGGCTGACAATAATTCTTTTTAGCATTCTTTAGTATGTATAGTTTATTTTTGATGTACCAGTTGTCCATATTATTTTTCTATCGTTTCTTAACAGCTTATTTAATCTGGTTAAATTGAAGAGTTATTGTATTTTTTAAAATAATTCTTAATTGTCTAAACAATATTTATTTGTTTAAATAAATATTTTTTTTACATTTGATAACAAAGTATCGGCGCTATTACAACAAGATAAACTAATTAGAAGAAACAAATAAAAAAGGCTTGTTTAGCTTGTTGTGTAATTATTTAAACAACTTTTAATTGTTTAAATCTAACTTCGGACTGGATTAATGCAGAAAAAATAATTTTCTCAAATGCCGTCAACAATCTTGACAGAATTCTAGTATATTTGGAATTTTTACTAGTGATTCACAATTGTTCAAACAATTTTAATTTGTTCAAACTAATTTTTTATCGAAGTATAAAAATTATAACTTTCCTAAGTAATACAAAGAAATTATTTTAAATAAAATATCAATCGGATCGATTCACTTTACTGTTAATTGTTTAAATAATTTTACATTTTTTAAATATAACTCGCGACACGAATAATTCATAAAAGTGTAGTTTATTGACAATTTTGCAACAAATATTCTTGACTCCTTTCATATTAACGTTTGTAATGACATCCGAGATTTTTTAAACAAATTCAATTTGTTTATATTTTTTTTTTTTAATTATATTATGAAGATAAGTTTGAAGATTTTAGCTTACTATCTAAAGGGATAATGGAGAAGTTACGAAAGTTAACTCGTTATTATGGTGAAAATGTGGTATATGTGTTCTCTAGACTCTGTGTTGTTAACTTCCGGATAATTGCAAAAGTTTAAATGTAGAAACATGCTATTATTTTTGGCAAATGCATCTGACGTTATGTACAGCTGCACAAGATTTTGCGTGGGAATTCTCAGAGGAGAAAACGCCTGCGATCCTAGAAATAAATTTTTATTTGCAATACTGAGAAATGAAAAAAAATTTTTTTAAATAAAAATATAAAAAAACGAAATTTTTGATAAAACACTGAAACTGAACTAAATATTTGAATTTTCTACAAAGGAGATAAATTTTCTGAAAAAGGCAAATAAAAAAAATACTTAATCTTTGAACCAAATAATTGAATTTTTAGCTCAAAAGAGTAATTTTCCAGCAAAAAACATGAGTTTTTAACAAATTGCATACATTTTCTACTTAGTAATTTGAATTATGGATATGATGTTAGTCTAATTTTTATTTGACTGATTTTTAGTTTATATTTTTTCTTTTCTAAATTTACTAAATTAAGTAGTTGAATTTTTAAATAAAAAACTAATTAATTTCTAACCAACAGTAATGTAATAAAGATTCTATTGACCGGAAGTAATTTTCAAATAAAAAAAAATTTTTCTACGAAATAGTTTAATTTTGCACCAAATAGTTGAATCTGATATGAAATTCATCGAATTTCTAAACCAAGACGACGAATTTTTTATAAAACATACGAATATTCAACCCGAAAGTATGCAATTTCAACAATAAAGTTCAATTTTCACTTCGAAAACTTACTTTTCAATTTAAAAAAAAAAATAATATTTGACCCAAAAAATTTTAGTTTTAACCAAGAAAGATAAATTTTTATTTAAAGGGTAAAAGTAGGTAATTCAATACAAAAAAGTTTTAAAGAAAAACTAAAAAAAACTCTAAATCTAATTAAAAGAAATGAAGTTTCGAAAAAAATTCTTGATTTTCAACAAAAACAAAAATTGATTTTCTACAAAACAGCAACAATTCTCTACAAAATACAGAAACTTTTAAACAAATATTTAAATTTTCCACCAACAAGAGAAAATAATAAAATTTTTCAATGAAATGCATAAACTTGTAACCAAAAAGGGTAAATTTTCAGTTTCAGAAATTAATTTTTAATTAAAAAAGAAAGAATTTTTAACCAAAAAAATTAACTTTGAACCAAAGAGTTAAATTTTCAACCTAGAAAGATATATTTTTAATGAAAGGGTAATAGTTGATAATTAAAAAAAAATGCAACGAAAAATACAAAACCGTTAAATTTGATTAAAAGAAATAAATTTTTGAAAAAAATCTTGATTTTAAGCAACAAAAATGTATTTATTACTAAATAAAACGAATTTTCTCAAAATATATAAACTTTTTAGCAAAGGGTTTAATTTTCTACCAAAATAATTAATTTTGCATAAACAACGGAATTTTCTAAAAAAATACAAAAACTTTTAACTTAACTTTAGATGTTTTTACCAAGAATATTAATTTTCTATAAAAAAAGACAAATTTTCAACCAGAAAAATGAACTTTGAACTAAAAAGTTAAATTTTTAACCTAGAGAGATACATTTTTAATGAAAGGGTAATAGTTGATAATTAAAAAAAAATGCAAAGAAAAATAAAAAACCGTAAATTTAATTAAAAGAAATAAATTTTTCAAAAAAATCTTGATTTTAAACAAAAAAATGGACTTAGTACTAAATAAAACGAATTATCTGAAAATATATAAACTTTTTACTAAAGAGTTTCATTTTTTACCAAAATGATTAATTTTGTATAAACAACGCAATTTTCTAACAAAATACAAAGACTTTTAACCGAACATTAGATTTTTTTACCAAAAATATTAATTTTCTATAAAAAAACCCAAATTTTTAACAAATTACAGGAACTTTTAACCAAATAGTTGCATTTTTTTATCAAAAAGATTATTTTTTCATTAAAAACCTAAATTTTTAACAAAACACATTAAATTTTAACCAAATAGTTGATTTTTTAGCTCGGAAGTTTAATTTTCTAGCAAAAAACACGGATTTTTGACAAATTACATATATATTCTGCTAAGTAATTTGAGCTATTAATGTGATGTCAGTCAAAATTTTATTTCATTAACTTTTAGTTAATGTTTTTTCGTTTCTTATTTTTTTAAATTAAGTAGCTCGATTCTTAAATTAAAAAAGGATTTATTTTTAACCAAACGTGGAATAGTAAAGTTTCCATTAAACAGAATTAATTTTCAATCAGAAAAAAACTAATTTTTTACTAAATAGATTAATTTTCTACAAAACAGTTTAATTTTGTACCAAATAATTCAATTTTATATAAAATTGTTCAATTTTTGAACAAAATGTTGAATTTTTTTTAAAGCATTTAAATACTCAACCCGAGAGTATGCATTTTTAACGAGTAATTTAAATTTTCAGTTTAAGAACTTACTTTTCAATAAAAATAAACGAAATTTAAAAAAATATTAACTTTCAACTAAGGAGTTGAATTTTCAATATACAAAGATAAATTTACATTTAAAGGGTTAAATTAGGTAATTTAATAAAAAAAGTTTCAGTGAAAAATAAAAAAAACTGTAAATTGAATTAAAAGAACTGAATTTTTGAAAAAATTCTTGATTTTCAACAAGAACGAAAATTGATTTTCTACCAAACAGCAGCAATTCTTTAGAAAATACAGAAAGTTTTAAACGAAAAATTAAAGTTTTTACCAACAATTTGAGTTTTCTATAAAAAAGAAAATTTGTTAATAAAATACATGAACTTTTAACGAGATAGTTGAATTTTTAGGCCAGAAGATTAATTTTCTAACAAAAAACACGAATTGTCAACAAATTAAATACATTTTCAACTAAGAACTTTGAACTATTGATATGATGTTTGTCCACATTTTATTTAAATAATTTATAGTTTATATTTTTACATTTATACATTTTTTAAACTGAATAGTTGAATTTTTAAATTGAAAAGAGGTCTACGTGCACAAAAAGTAAAGTATTAAAATTTCCAGTAAGCAGACATAATTCAGTTTTTAACAAGATAGTTAAATTTTCAATTGAGGAAATTGCTTTTTAAAAAGAAAAAAAAACGAATTTTCAACAACAACAATAAAAGAATTTCCAACGAAGAAGTTGAATTTTGAAGGGAAAAATATAAATTTTCAATGTGAGGTTAGTAGCTGATAATTCAACAAAAAATATTTTAAAAATAAATAAAAAACCGTTGAATTTAATAAAAACAAATGAACTTTCAAGAAAATTCTTGATTAAAAAAAAATTTGATTCTCTGACAAATAGAACGATTTCTCTGCAAAATGCATAAACTTTCAACAAAGTAGTTGAACTTTCAACGAAAAATATTAGAGAATATTAATTTTCTATAAAAAAGAAAATTTTGTAAAAAATAGATATACTCTTAACCAAATAGTTGAATTTTTAACTGAAAAGATTAATTTTGTAGCAAAAAGCACGAATTTAATCAAATGACATACATTTTTTATTAAGTACTTTGAACTATGGATGTGATGTTTGTCCAAGTTTTATTTCATTAATTTTCAGTTTATATTTTTTCCTTTCTAAATTTTCAAAACTAAATAGTTTATTTTTTTAATTATTTAAAGATTATTTTTTAACCAAAAGTTCAACAGTAAAGTTTCCATTAAGCAGAATTAATTTTCAATCAGAAAAAAAATAATTTTCTACAAACCGATTAACTTTCTACAAAAAAGTTTAATTTTGTACAAAATAGTTAAATCTTACCTGAAATTGTTGAATTTATAATGGAAAACGACGAATTTTTTATAAAACGGTTGAACTTCAGCCCGAGAGTCTACATTTTCAATAAAAAAAAGTTAATTCACAACCAGCAAGTTGACTTTAAAAGAAAAGTTAAGTTTGCAGTTTCAGAAATTACTTTTTAATTTATAAAAGTGAATTTTTAACCAAAAAATTAACTTTCAACTTAAGAGTTATATATCCAGCCTAGAAAGAGAAATTTGTAATGAAAGGGTAATAGTCGATCATTTAAAAAAATATTCAAATGAAAAATAAAAAAAAAACCGTTGAATTTAATTAAAAGAAATGAATTTTCGAAAAAAAATTCGTTTTAAACAACAACAAAAATGGATTTACTACAAAATAGAACGAATTTTCCGCAAAATACATGCAATTTTTACTAAATAGTTGAATTTTCTACCAAAATGAGTAATTTTTTATGAAAAACCCAAATTTTAACAAAATACAAAAACTTGTAACCGAATAGTTGATTCTTCTACCAAGAAGATTAATTTTCTATAAAGTACGCCCATTTTTAACAAAATTCATAAAAATTTTAACTAAATAGTTGAATTTTTAATCCAGAAGATAATTATCTAGCTGAAAACAAGAATGTTTAAGAAATTACATGCATTTTCTACTAAATACTTTGAACTATGGGTGTGATTTTTGTACAAATTTTATTTGATTGATGTTTAGTTTATATTTTTTCGCTTTTTTTTTAAATTTAAACTAAAAAGTTGAATTTTTTAATTAAAAAGAGCTCAGTTTCTAACCAAAATTGCAGTAGTAGAATTTCCATTAAAAAAAATTATTTTTTAATTAAAAAAATAATTTTCTACAAAACAGTTTAATTTTGTACCAAAAAGTTGAATCTTACCGGAAATTTTTGAATTTCTAATCTAAAAGAACGAATTTTTTCATAAAACAGTTGAATAATTAAACCAAGATTATGCATTTAAAAATAATAATAATCAGTAGAACCAAAATGTTGAATTTTTTTTAAATAGTTAGATTTTTAGTTTAAGAAATTACTTTTTAAAATAGAAAAACGAATTTTTATACACTAAAATTAATTTTCAATCAATGCGTTCAATTTTCAAACCGAGAAAGATAAATTTTCTATTAAAGGGTAATAGTAGATAATTCGAGAAAAAGAGATTTTAATAATAAAAAAAAATGTGAAAGTTCATGCAAAACATTTTTTTTGAGAAACTTCTTGGTTTTTAACTATAAAAATTGATTTTTACTAAATAAAACGAATTCTGTACAAATTACATAAACTTTTGTCTAAATAGTTGAATTTTCAAACAAAAAGATTAATTTTTTTATAAGAAACGAAAATTTTTAACAAATTACAAAAACTTTGAACCAAATCGTTGCGTTTTTTACCAAGAATATTAATTTTCATGAAAAATGCAAATTTTAACAAAACACATAAATTTTTAACGAAATAGTTGAATTTCCAACCCAAAAGATTAGTTTTGTAACAAAAAGCACGAATTTTATTAAATAAGTAATTTAAACGATATATGTAATGTTAGTCAACATTTTATTTGACTACTGTTTAGTTTATATTTTTTCTTTTCTGAATTTTTAATACTAAATAGTTAACTTTAAAAATTTTACAAAGCCCAGTTTTTGAAAAGATTTGATTGAAAATAACAACTGTTGAATTTAATTAAAAGAAATGAATTTTTAAAAGAATTTTTCATTTTTAACAACAACAAAAATTGATATTCTAAAAAACAAAAAGAATTCTCTACAAAATAAACTTTTATTTAAATAGTTGAATTTTCAACTGGGAATAATAATTTTTTATAAAAAACGCAAATTTTGAAATAAAAACACAAATTTTTAACAAAAAATAGCAAATTTTAATCAAATAGTTAAATTTTTCTTTCAGAAGATTAATTTTCTAGCACAGGACACGGATTTTTAATCTATTACATATATATTCTACTGAGTAATTTGAACTATGGATGTGATGCCAGTCCAAATTTTATTTGTTTAATTTTTAGTTTATTTTTTTTCGTTCCCAAATCTTTAAAATTAAAGACAGTTTACAAAACAGTTTAATTGTATACCAAATATTTGAATTTTATATCAAATCGTTTTAGTTCTGAACAAAACGATGCATTTTGTATGAAACAATTGAATATTCAACGAGAGAGTATGCGTTTCTAACGAAAAGTTCATTTACAACAGGAAAGTTGACTTTTTGACAAAATGGTTCAATTTTAAGTTTAAGAAATTACTTTTAACAAACAAAAAAAACGATATTTTAACAAAAGAAAATTTATTTTTAATCAACGAGTTCAGAAATTACTTTTTCCTTTAAAAAAAAAACGAATTTTCAACCAGAAAAATGAACTTTCAACAAAATTTGATTTTCTACTAAATAGAACGAATCATCTACAGTCAAAATGAAGATAAGTTAAGCAATTTTTGGGCAAAAATAGAAAATTAGGAGGTTGGAAGTATGAAAGGGGAGAAGATGATCTGTTAGAAAAACTCATAGGAGTTGTTGATGGAAAGGAAGATGTGAGACTAATGAGAAAAAGAGGTGTTTATAAACGGATTGTGGAATTTTGAATGTAGGGAAAGTAAAGATAGAATAAAGGAGAATGCAGGAAAATGGAGAAAAGCAGAAATTGAGAAAGGGGAACTCAAACAAAGAAAAAAAGGAAAAAAGGGAGGAAGAAAAACAAAGGTAAATTATTTCATGGGATTGTAGAGGAATGTGGGAAATAGGGTAATTGGAAAAAGAAAGAAAAGTTATAGCTGTAAAAAAAACACAGAAAGGAACAAAAAGAGAAGCAACATACGCAAGTGTAGAGTACACGTAAGAGACTGAATTTTGACAGAAGAAATAATAAAAAAGATGGTAGGGAACGGAAAACTGAAAACGGGAGGCTGAAGGGAAGATAATTTAGGCAATTTTATAGAAAAAATAGTAAATAAGGAGGTAGAAAGTATGGAAGGGGAAGAAGAAAAAACACGCTGCTATAAAAACTGAAAGGAGTAGCTGAAGTAAGTGAAGAGGTGAGACGAAGGAGATAAATAGTGTTTATTAGAGGATGATGAGACGTTAAATCCAGGAAAATTAGAGATAGGATAAAGGAATATTTCAAAAATTTTAGGAAAGGCGAATGTAATAAAATTGAGGGAAGGGGGATGTAAGAAAATTGAGGTAAGGGGAATGTAAGCAAATGGAGGAAAGGGAAAATGGAAAAAGAACTCAAAAAGAGAAAGGGAAAGCAAGAGAGAGGGAGACAGAAAAAAATGAAGATATAATGGAGAACGAGTGAAGGACCTATTTCAAGGGAGTGTTAAGGAATATGTAAAATAGGGTAATGGAAAAAGGAAGAAAAGTTATAGCGGTATAAAAAAAACACAGAAAGAGAAGCAAAAGACGCACGTGTAGAGGACACGTAAGAGACTGAATTCTAACAGAAGAAATCATAAGAAAGATGATAGGGAATAGAAAACTGAAAACGGCCAGTTGAAGGGAAAATAATTTATTCAATTTTATAGCAAAAGTAGTAAAGAAGGAGGTAGAAAGTATGGAAGGGGAAGAAGTAAACACGCTGCTATAAAAACTGAAAGGTTTTAAAAACTGAAAGAAAAACTGTTGATGTTAGTGAAGAGGTGAGACGAAGGAGATAAATAGTGCTTATTAGAGGACAATGAGACGTTAAATCCAGGAAAATTAGAGATAGGATAAAGGAGTATTTCAAAAATTTTTGGAAAGGCGAATGTAGTAAAATTGTGGGAAGGGGGATGTAAGAAAATTGAGGTAAGGGGAATGTAATAAAATGGAGGAAAGGAAAAATGGAAAAAGAACTCAACAAGGGAAAGAGAAAGCAAGGGAGAGGGAGCAAGTAAATAATGAAGATATAATGATTAACGAGTGGAGGACGTATTTTAAGGGAGCGTTAGGGAATGTGGATAATAGGTTATAGAGAGAAGGAAAATAAGTTATTTCTGTAGAAAAACACAGAAAGGAACAGAAAGTGAAGCAACATACGCAAGTGTAAAGAAAGAATAAGAAAGATGGGAAGGGGAAATGGAAAAAGAACTCAACAACAGAAAGAGAAAGCAAGAGAGAGGGAGAAAGAAAGAAAAATGAAAATATAAAAGTGAACGAGTGAAGGACCTATTTCAAGGGAGTGTTAAGGAATGTATAAAATAGGGTAATCGAAAAAGGAAGAAAAGTATTAGCAGCAAAAAAAAACACAGAAAGAGAAAAAACATACGCAAGTTTAGAGGACACGTAAGAGACTACTATCTTACAGAAAAAAGAATAAGAAAGACGGTAAGGGATGGATAATTGAAAATGCGCAGTTGAAGGTAAGATAAGTTAGGCAATTTCGTAGTAAAAATAGTAATACAAGTATATAGAAAGTACGGAAAGGGCATAAATAAACACGCTGCTATAAAAACTCAAAGGAGCAGTTGATGTAAAGGAAGAGGCGTGACAAGGGGGAATAAGAGCGTTTATTAGAGAATGGTTGCACGTTAAATCTAGAAAAGTTAAAGATAGGATAAAGGAGCATTTAATAAAATTGAGAAATGGTGAATGTAAGAAAATTGAGGAAAGAGGAATGTAAGAAAATTGAGGAAACGGGAATGTACAAAAAATGAGGAAAGGGGAAATGGAAAAAGAACTCGACAAGAGAAAGAGAAAGTAAGAGAGAGGGAGAAAGCAAAAAATGAAGACATAATGATTAACGAGTGAAGGTCGTATTTTAAGTGAGTGTTAAGGAATGTGAATAACAGGTTATAGAGTAAAGGAAGAAAATTTATAGTGATAAAAAAAACTATCTTTATAATTTCTTTGAGATTCAAAATATTTTTTTATGGAAAAGGTGATATCACTTATAAATCCTCTTCTTGTGGTGAGGCTACTATTGCAGAGTACTAATTACTGGTCACCATGGTAGTCTAATATGCATAGGAATTGCAGATGAAAATAGGAGATGATTTAGTGACCCGTGGTCTACGATCGGTGTCTGTGCATGCTATCTAGTCTGTCGTTGCAATTAGATGCTAGATAGAGCATCCAAATTCGAAATGCAATGAAACCACTCTAGAATGTAGAATCTAGAATGTATCTGTTCTAGTTCTGTAATGCTGTGACTAGTTTCCAGTGCACCTGCGAACATCGAAAAAAAACACTTCTAAAAAATTGGGTTGGATAGGATTATCCAGGATTAAAGGACATTATAGTCGATTACTTCGCTTAAGCCAGAATAAAGAAAAATTTGCAAAAAGGAAGGATTACTTTGTAAAAAAATTAATTAATTTTCGATAAATATTTTTAAAATTATAACAAAATATTTAAATTTTTTAAGAAAATAAATTATCTGCCAATTAGATTTATTTTCTACATCTCGACAAATGAATCTTTAATCGAATAAATGAATTTTCAAACAAGCAGTGGAGTTTCTACTGGAAAATTTTTTTTCCACCAAATTTGTAAATTTTTAACTAAAAAAGATAAATTTGTCTACTGACCGAAACCACCTTTAAATTTTTTGTCAATTTATTTTTGAGCTTGCACTCTAAGAATGAAAATATCTTGCAAATTTGATGCTTGCTGAATAACTTTTGTGGTCACAAGAATTTTTCTTTGTTACAGACAAGTTATTTAGTAAGCATAAACCTTAAAAGATATCTTCATTATCAAAGTACAAGTTGAAAAAAAATTCAAAAAATGTAAAGGTGTGTTTTTTAAGAAATTCGATTTTTAATTTTTTTTCAAAACCACTGTCATTTTGTTAATTTTCAACCTTTTTTCAATTTTTTATCTGATTTTGGAAGAAGACGAAAAACGATATCAGAATAAAACAGAAAATAATAAAAATAAGTCAATTAAGTCGAAAGTTATAGAGGGCTACCGAAAAAAATGCGGGGTTTTTGAGAAACAAAGCAAATCTTCAATTTAGATGGTTTTATTTTCAGCTGAAAATAAGTTTTTAAATAAAAAATTAAGAACAACAATCCATACATTTATTACAAAATAGATCATTTTTATACAAGGAGATGAATTTATAACTGAAAAAAATGTAAAAAAAAACAAATTTCAATAAAAAAGATTAATTTTCAGCTAAAATAATTAATCTTTAATAAAAAAAGTTAAATTTTTAGCAAAAGAATTATTAAAAAAAAAAACGATTATTCAATAGAGAAAATTAATTTTTACTAGAATAATATACCTTCAAAGAATGAATGATTTTTTAACCAAAAAAGATTAATTTTAAACAAAGCAGTTACCTGTTGAACTAAAAATATGCATTTTCAAACAAATAGTTAAATTTTTAACTAAAAATTTTTTTTTTCATCAAAAGTTGAACAGATACATTTTAATTTTTAAAATTCATATTTAACAACAAAAGAACAAATTTTAACAAAATTGTACCATTTTCAGATAAACAAATGGCTAAAACAATGAATCTTTAACTAGAAATGTTTAATTGTCAGAAAAATAAAAATTAATTTTTGACAAAAAATAAATTAATTCTTGAGAAATAAAAAATTTTGGACATAGAGATGAAGTTTCACCTAAAAAAAATGTATTTAAAGAAAGGGATTTTTAGCTGAATTAATGAATATTTAACGAGAATAGATAGATTTTTAGACAAAAACTAATTTTACGAAAAAGATGAATTTTCTATCGAGAAAATGATTTTTAAACGAGAAAAAAGAATCTTACACAATAAAATTAATTTTTTAACCAAAAAGGACGATTCAGTTAAATTTTCAACTGAAAATATAAATTTTCAACCAAATATAAAATTAAAAAATATATATTTTTTACTAAAATTGAATAAATACATTTTCGGTTTGAAAAATGGATTTTTAATTTGAAAGAAACGATTTTCAACAAAACAGTAAAGTTTTTAGACAAGAAGATGAATTTTTAGCTAAAATAATAAAATTTCAACAATGATGATGATTCTTTAACAAAGCAATAATTTTTTAACAACAAAGAACGAATTTTTTAAAAATAAATGATTTTGCAGACAAGAAAATGAATTTCCAACTGGAATTACAAATATTTAACTAAAAAAGTTGAATTTTTAGTGCAAAAATTAATTTTTGACAAGATGAAAGGAATTTTCAATGAAGTACATGAATTTTCAACGTGAATTATAAATCTTTTACAAAACAATAATTTGTTTGCCAAAAAGGGCGATTCTATACAATATAGGAATTTCTAAACAAGCAGTTGCATTTTTAAACGAAAAATATTAAGTTTTAACCAAATAGTAAAATTTACAACTAAACAAGATAAAATTTGATCAAAAACTGAATATATGCGTTTTAAATTAATAAGTTGACTTTCAACGATTAAATCATGAATTTTTAACAAAATGTTGTAAATGAATTCTTTGATTAAAAAAAAAAAGAAAGAATTTCCAATTGAACAGATTTATTTTGAACTGGAATGTTGAATCTTTAAAAAAGTAATAATTTTAAGAACAAAAATTCATACGTTTATTACAAAATAGATAATTTTCAGACAAACAATTAAATTTATAATTTTAATAAAAGAAATGAATTTTGAGCAAAAAATTATTTAAAAAAAAGATTATGCAATAGAGAAAATGAATTTTCAACTATAATAATGTACACTCGAACAATAAATGATTTTTTAA
The DNA here is from genome assembly GCF_010883055.1 of Belonocnema kinseyi. Lineage (NCBI taxonomy): Eukaryota > Metazoa > Arthropoda > Insecta > Hymenoptera > Cynipidae > Belonocnema > Belonocnema kinseyi. The sequence continues at coordinate 14,638,606 of NC_046666.1, read as the reverse complement.
CCAAAAAGGACGATTTGTCAACAAAGCAGTTAACTTTTGCAATAAAAAATATACATTTTTGACCCAATAGTTCAATTTTAAACTAAAAAAATTGTTTTTATCAAAAGCTGAATAGATACATTTTCTTTAAAAAAATTCATATTTAACGAAAAAAGAACAAATTTTAACAAAATGGTACGAATTCTTTACCAAAAAGAAAATTTGAGTATATAGAGACTAACTTTTACCTAAAAAATTGAAATTGATTTAAAGAAATAAAATGATTTTTAAACCAGAAAAATGAATATTTAACAATAAAAATGATTTTTTCAACCGAAAAGGACGATTCAGTTAAATTTTCAATTAAAAACATAAATTTTCAACAAAATATAAAATTAAAAAAGATTTATATTTTACCGAAATTGAATGAATACATTTTCTGTTTAAAAAAATGGATTTTTAATCTATAAAAAAAATTTTTAACAAAACAGTACAATTTTTAGACCAGAAGATAAATTTTTACCTAAAAAAATTTATATTGATTCAAAGAAACAAATTTTCAGCTAAATTAATCGATACTTAACGAGAATAGTTAGATTTTTAGAGAAAAATTAATTTTACGCGAAAGGAAAATTTTCAAACGATAAAATGATTTTTGAACCAGAAAAATGAATCTTTAACAATAAAAATGATTTTTTCGACCAAAAAGGACGATTCAGTTAAATTCTTAATTAAAAATACAAATTTTTAACGAAATATAAAATTTAAAAAGATATTTTTTTTACCGAAATTGAATAGATACATTTCCTGCTTAAAAAATAATTTTTTAATTTAAAAAAGAATTTTAACAAAACAGTAAAATTTTTAGACAAGAAGATAAATTTTCACCTAAAAAAATTAAAATTGATTTAAAGAAACAAATTTT
>NC_046666.1:14581040-14637602 GCF_010883055.1 Belonocnema kinseyi | reverse complement strand
TTTTACGGGAAAGGCAAATTTTCAAACGATAAAGTGATTTTTAAACCAGAAGAATGAATTTTTAACAATAAAAATGATGTTTTCAACTAGAAAGGACGATTCAGTTAAATTCTTAATTAAAAATATAATTTTTTAACGAAATATAAAATTTAAAAAGTTATATTTTTTACCGAAATTGAATAGATACATTTTCTGCTTAAAAAATAATTTTTTAATTGAAAAAACAATTTTAACAAAACAGTAAAATTTTTCGGCAAGAAGATGAATTTTTACCGACAAGTATTAGCCTTTAACTAGAATGGTAAAATTTCCAGTCAAAGATTGATTTTAAAAAACAGACAAAAAAAGAATTTTCAATCAAGTTCTAGAATGATGAATCTTTAACATGGCAATAATTTTGTAACCAACAAAGAACGATTTTTTAACAAAACAATTAACTTTTCAGACAAACGAATTTTAATGAAAAAGATGCATTTTCAGCTAAAATAATGAATCTGTACCTAAAACAGTTCAACTCTTAGCAAAAAAGTTATTTTTTCAATCGAGAAAAGCCGAAGCATTTACATTTTCGAGTAAAAATATAAATTTTCCACTGAATAGTTAAATATTAAATTTAAAAAGATATATTTTTATCAAAAATTGAATACATATGTTTTCAATGAAAAAAATTATTTTTCAGCAACAACAAAAAGAAAAACAAATTTTCACCGAATACAATAATTTTGGGATGAGGAGATAAATTTTGAACTAGAATGATTAATTATCAACGAAAAAATAATTTTCTACCGAAAAAGACCAGTTCCTAAAAGAATAAAGAATTTTGAAGAAAATAGATAAATTTTCAACTGATAAATATAAAGTTTTAATCACATAGTTAAATTTGAAACCAAGAAAGCTACATTTTTTAACTCAAAATTTAATAGATACATTTTCAACTAAAAAAATGAATTTTTATACAAAGAAAAACGAATTATTGAAAATAGTGCAATTTTGATCTAAAATTATAAACCTTTAACTAGAATGGTAAAACTATCAGTTGAAAATTAATTTTCGACAAAAAAAGAAGAATTTTCAGTAAAGAAGATTAATTTTCTATAAGAACGATAAATTTTCAACAAAACGATATCTTTTTATGCAACAAAAAATTAATTTTCAAGATAATAGTTACATTTTTAGACAAGGAAATATATTTTAAAATGAAATTATATACCTTCAATTAGAATGATTCAATTTTTAATGAAAAAAATTAAACTTTACAAGGAAAAACAAAAATTTACAATTGAGGAAATACATTTTCAACTCGAATGATAAATATTAATGAAAACACAGATGTTTAACTAAAAAGTATGAACTTAAAAAAGAATTGTTAACTTTTCAGAAAAGGAGATATATTTATAACCAGGATTATAAATTCTCAATTACAATGCTTAAATTTATAGTGCAAAAATTAATCTTTACAAAAAAAAAATGAATTTTCAATAAATGAGATAAATTTTGAACTAGAATGATGAATCATTATAAAAACAATGACTTTTTTAACCAAAAAAGACGAATTTTAAACGAAATAGTGAATTTTGTAACGAAGCAGTTGCATTTTTAACAAAATCATGTCAGTTTTGAAGTTACATTTTAAACTGAAAAAGATAAAATTTGATCAAAAATTGAATAGATACTATTTAAGTTAGAAGATTAATTTTTAACGAAAAAGCGGCTAAATTTTAACGAAATTGTTAAATTTTCATACAAAGAATTGAATTGAGTTGAATTTCCCAATCAAACTGTAAATCTTTAAGTGAAATATTTTTATTATAAGCAAAAAAATTCATTTTTAACAATAAAATAACGAATTTTTAATAGGGAAGAACTGAATTTATAAATCTATTACCAGAAGAGTTGAATTTTTAATGCAAAAACTAATTTTTATTGAAATAAAAAGAATTTTTAATCAAGCAGATAAATTTTTGCAAGAATTAGGAATCCTCAACAAAACAATGATTTTTTAACCAAAAAAGACGAAGTTTCATTAAAATATAAGAATTTTCAAAGAAGAGGTTGAATTTTGAACCAAAAATGTCCATTTTAAACAAATCGTCCCATTTAAACTGAGCAACATAAAATTTGACAAACAATTGAAAAGATAGATTTTTAGTTAAAAATTACATTTTTTAAGAAAAATGAAAGAACTTTTAACAAAATAGTTCAATCTTCATATAATAAGATGAGCTTCTAACTTTAAATATAATTTAATTTGTTATGGTAGAAATGCAAAATTTCAACGAAATAGTTCAATTTTAAGACAAATATATGAGTTTTCAGCTAAAATAATGTATCTTAAAATAAATAGTTAAATGTTTATTAAAAATTAATTTAAAAGAAAAAAAGAATTTTTAATCAGGGAGATAAATTTTTAACTAGAATGATAACCCTTAGACAAAAAGATAATTTTCCAACAAACAAGAAAAGGAATAGAAGAAAAATAGATTGATTTATAACCTTTAACAAATTACTTAAATTTTCTACAAAAAATATTTTATTCTTAAATCGGAAAAACTTGATCTCAGCCAGGAAAGTCGAATTGGCGACCGAAACAGATAAAATTTTTAATATTTTGCTGATTAGCTGTCGTTTATAACATAATTAAAAACTGTTTATGCGCAAAAGACATTTTTTCTTCTGCAAAAATTCGAAAATCCCGAATTTTTTATTTAAATTTGTTTATGGAAATTCAAATTGTTATAGATTACAAAATAATATCAAATTGATATTATTTTTATTAATTTTGCAACAATTCCGATGTGAAATTAAGTTAAGCAGTTATTATGAAGCAAAATTTTGTGGCAATTGACAAACATAGAAGACTATAGTTCTGGAATAGAGAATATTTAGAATTAAATTTACTGTAATTAAAAAAAAAAAACATCCAGAATCGGTCAAAAACTTAAATCTCTAGATTGCTTTGAACGAACAAAGTACTCGTACATTTCTTCGGAGGCGTATAGCAAAGAGGTTCTTACGCCCCTTTTTAACGAAGCAATGTTCCATTCTATGGCAAGTTACCGACAGTCGGCAATATTTTCAGTCCGTCATGTAGATCTACGTCATGTATCGAGTCCCAGTTGATATATCCAGATCTAATTTGCTAACTCCCATCCGCCTTCTTCTACTCCTTCTCCTCTGTATTTTTACTTGTCTCCTCCTCTCCCTCCTTCTTCTCTTCTACGTAACTCAACTTTTCAATGTACAGGTTTATCTTCTCCTCTTCCTCCTCCTCCTCAAGCTTCTCCTCCTCTTTACTTACTCCTACTCCTCCTTCTGCTTCTCCTTATTTTGACCCTTCTCCTCCTTCTTATCCTACTCATCATTCTCCTTCCCATACTCATCATTCTCTTTCTCCTCCTCATCCTCCTCCTTTTCCTACTCCTTTTGCTTCTCCTCATCTTCGCCCTTCTCCTCGTCCTCATCATGCTCCTCCTTCTGCTTTTTGACCTTTAAAGTAAGGTGAATGACAAGCAGGGCGATGTTAAAGAGAAGTCGATGATGGTTAAAGAAGATTATCAAGAGGAAAAGGAAAGAAAGGGGGTGAAAGAAGAAGATCAGGAGAGAAAAGAGGGGATGAAGAAGTGCTCAAGCTCAAAGTTTAGAATTTTCCTAAATTTTGTAAATCATGTTCCAGCCGGGCGAAGCATAGTTGCGAATTTTCTGGTAAATAGAATCTTTGTTAGTGCAAAAATAATACAACTTTTTAAAAATTGACATGGATGCCTCAGAGTCTTAAACAAATATCAATTTTTCGATTCGATTTGCTTTCTCAAAAGGGAACTTTTCAGTTTTCATTAAAAAAAATCTGGGTTTTTTGATACATCCTTAATGGGGATTAATGAGCCTATATAGTTTCCTTTAGTAGAGGAATTTCTTCCTAAAGTAGGTGCACTGAGGTGCAATCTAAACTCCAATTGAACCGAACCCACGTCTTCCACTTCTAGAAGTTAATAGGATAGTTTAAGTGACATCATTATTTTAATCTGACAAGTGCCGAGAATGTCAAAATGGAAGAATCAAAAACGATAGTGACATAAAAAATAACTTTCGAACATCGTTTTTATATCCCTAGCAGATTGGCTTATTTCCGCAATTTAAAGACCTTGCGGTTAATGTTTTACCGATTTATATCCTGGCTATAAAATTCGCTATAAAATCCCATTTTTCTTCAGTTACTTGATACCTTCCTCTTCTATAAAATTGTATTTATAAACTTTGAGATCGTTAGGATTAAATGCGGTACAATTTTTTCTGGATTATAGCAAAATTGATATAATTTTAATACACATTTGTCTTAATTTAAGTACGGTGTCTTTAAAGGGGTTTTTGATTTTTTTTTCACTGTAATTTTAGATTCTTCTATTGGATAGGTTGCGCTGACTTCCCACAAACATTTTGAGTTTAAAATTAAAATCTTTCATGGGTCCCCTTAGAGAAGGCCCTTTTTCAGACATTTTTGCGAGTTTTACTGGAAAAAGCCCAGTAAAAGTTTTTTAAACTGCCTTTCTTTTTCACATTTTCTTATAATAACGTATTTCATTCACAAAAATTAATGCACCTTTTGAGCCCTTTTCCAGGTTAGACCCTTTTTCTGCAATTTTTGGGAGTTTTACTGGGAAAAGCCCAGTAAAAGTGTTCCAAAATTCCTTCCTTTTTTAGATTTTCCCATAATAACTTATTATGGTTCCTAAATTCAATACACCTTTTGAGCCCTTTTCCAGGTAAGGCCCTTTTCTGCAATTTTTGCAAGTTTTCTTGTAAAAATCCTAATGAAATTGTTCTAAACTGTTTATTTTTTTACATTTTCTTAGATGACTTATTGCGGTCCGAAAAATAAATGAGCCCTTTAAGCCCTTTTCCAGGTAAGTTCCTTTTTCTGCAATGTTTGTGGGTTTTATTGGAAAAAGCCTAATACAAGTTTCTCAAATTATCTTTTTTTTTACATTTTCTCAAAATAACTTATTTTACTCACAAAAATCAATACGCTTTTTGAGCCCTTTTCCAGGTAAACCCCTTTCTCTGCAATTTTTGTAAGCTTTGTTGGAAAAATCTTTATAAAATTGTTGTAAACTTTTTTTTTACATTTCTTTAGAATAACTTATTACGGTCCTAAAATTAAATAAGCTCTTTAAGCCCTGTTCCAGATAAGGCCCTTTTTCTGCTATGTTTTCGGGTTTTTTTTGGGAAAAGCCTGATAAAACTTTATTCAAATTACCTTTCTTTTTTACATTTTCTCAGAATAATTTATTTTAGTTAGAAAAATCAATACGCTCTTAAAGCCCTTTTCCAAGTAAACCCCCTTTTTCTGCCATTTTAGCGAGTTTTATTTAGAAACGTCTATTAAAAGTTATCCAAATTACCTTTATTTTATACATTTTCTTAGAATAACTTATTTTAATCACGAAAATCAATACGCTTTCAAGCCCTTTTCCATGTAAGACCCTTTTTCTGCAATTTTTGCGCATTTTTATTGGGAAAAGCCTATTGAAAGTGTTCCAAAATACCTTTTCTTTACATTTTCTCAGAATAACTTCCTTCATTCACATAAATCAATACGCTCTTTCAGCCCTTTTCCATGTAAATCCCTTTTTCTGAAATTTTTGATAGAAAAATTCTAATGAAATTGCTCCAAACTGTTTGTTTTTTACATTTTTCAGAATAACTTGTCATGGTCCCAAAATCAATACGCTCTTTTAGCCCTTTTCCAGATGAAGCCATTTTTCTGCAATTTTTGATAGAAACATTCTAATGAAATTGCTTCAAACTGTTTGTTTTTAACATTTTTTTAGAATAACTTGTTACGGTTTCAAAATTAAATAAGTCCTTTGAGCCCTTTTCCAGGTAAGGTCTTTCTGCTGCAATATTTACGAGTTTGATTAGGAATGGCCGCTTGAAAGTGTTCCAAGCTACATTTCCTATTTAAAATTTTAGAATATGATTAATTTTAGTTCCAAAATTAAATACGGCGTTTAGGCCCTTTTTCATGTAGGGCCCTTTTCTGCCATTTTTGCGAGTTTTATGAGGAAAATCCTAGAAAAACTGTTCCAAACTGCCTATTTTTCATTTGGTCAGACTACCTTATTTTAATCGCAAAAAGCAATATGCCCTATGAGCCCTTTTCCAGGTAAGACCTTTTTTCAGCCATTTTTGCGAGTTTCACTGGGAAAAGCCCAGTAAAAGTCTTTTAAACTGCCTTTCTTTTTCACAATTTCTTAGAATAACATATTTCAATCACAAAAATCAATGCACCCTTTGAGCCCCTTTCCAGGTAAGGCCTTTTTTCTACAATTTTTACTAGTTTTACTGGGAAAAGCCAAGTGAAAGTGTTTCAAACTTTCTTTCTTTTTTAAATTTTCTCAAAATAATTTCTTAAGGTCCCAAAATAAATAAGCGCTTTGAGCCTTTTTTCAAATGAGGCCCTTTTCCTGAAATGTTTGCGAATTTCATTGGGAAAAGCCTATTAAAAGTGTTCCTAAATACCTTTTTTTTTTACATTTTCTCAGAATAACTTATTTCAATCAAAAAAATCAACCCGCTCTTTGAGCCCTATTCCAGGTAGGGCTATTTTCTGCCATTTTTGCGAGTTTTACTGGGAAAGGCCCAGTGAGTGTTCCAAACTTCCTTCCTTTTTCAAATTTTCTCAGAATAACTTATTACGGTCCCAAAATTTAATACGCCCTTTGAGCCCTTTTCCAGGTAAAGCCCTTTTTCTGACATTTTTGCGAGTTTTATTGGGAAAAGCCTAATGAAATTGTTCTAAATTTTTTGTTTACTACATTTTATCAGAATAACTTATTAAGGTCCCAAAATTAAATGAGCACTTTGAACCCTTTTCAGATTAAATAAATTCAAATTATACATCTTCAAGACTTGTTTTTTAAGGGAATGTAATTTGGGGAATTTTTTGGAGATGTTTAGTTTTGAAAGTTCACAAATGAAAATTTTTTTAACAAACGATTTTCAATTTGAAAGTTATCAAATTTAAACTTATTAAAATTTTTTCATCATTTATGAGATCAAAAATTAATTTTTGAATTCTATATCTTAGAATGTAGAGCAATTTCGAATAGAAAACATAAAAATTACAGTATTTTCAAAGATAAAACTGGAAATTTGCATTATTTAATTTTCAATGTTCAACATTAAAAACTCGTCAATTCGAAAAATTTACACCGTAAGCGTCTACAATCCTGAAGAGTTGCAATTAAAAATTCTTGAGTTTCTACAATATAGAATCACAACTTATTTAATTTTTAAAAGTTATATGCGCAATGATAAATTTTGTTTTCAATTGTCCAATTTTAAAGCTTTAAAAATAGAAATTCTGAAATTTCAACTATTTAAAATGTTTAATTCTTTGAAATTTTGATGATTTTTAAGATTGAAAGTTAAGTGTTTAATTCCAGATCTTCAAAATTTAATAAATTTCGAATGCATAGCATCAAAATTATAGAATTATAATTATAAAACTTAATACTTGCCTAATTTTGTATTTGAAATTTTTTGAATTAAATCTCTTCAATTTAAAATTATGACAACTCAAAATTCTACAATTTTCATGCGTCAAAATAAAAAATTATTCAATTTTAATAATATAGTAATACAATTTATTCAAATTTAAAAGTTTATAATATAAAAATTTCGAATTTAGAACATTTTTTTAGACTCGTTCAAATTCGAAGTATTATTATTATTAAAAATTCTTCAATTCAAACGTTTTAAAATTGAAAATTCTTTAATTTTCAATATTTACAAAAGAGACGATGGAGAGAAGAAGTGAGATTAGGTAAAGTAGGTCCAATGAGAACAGTGGAAGGGAGGGGCAGCAGGGCAAAGTGATGGAAGAAAAGAGGAGGCTGATAAGAAGAAGCAAGGTTAGGGGAAGTAGCAAAAATGAGAAAAGTCGAAGAGAGAGGTAGCAGGGTGAAGTAGTGAAAATGAGGGGAGGGGAGAAAGAAAAAGTTAGTTGAGGGGAAGTAGGCAAAATGAGAAAATTGGAAAAGAGGGGAAGCAGGGTGAAGGGATGGAAAATAAGGAGGAGGAGAAGAGGAATAATATCAGGGGAAAGAGCGAAAATAAGAAAAGTAGAAGGGAGTGGCAGCATGGTGGAGTGAAGGGAAATAAGAGGTAGGAAAGAAGAGAAAGAGAGATTAACGGAAGTAGGTAAAATGAAACTAATAGAAGTGCAGCGAGGGAAACTAAGAAAATGAAGATAGCAGAAGTAAAGCGAACAGAAATAGGCAAACCGAAGGTAAGTGGAATAGAAAAGTCTCCTCAAAGGTTTAAGTAGAGAGGAGGATGGGAAGTGGTAGAAGAAAGAGTACCGGAAGTGATTGAAGGAGAACTAGAAGAAGTGATGGGAGGGGAATTAAGAAAAGAACGAAATTGATTGGGAATTAAAGCTTAGGAAAGGAAGGGTAACGTAGGGTGGAGAGTTGGGAATGTAGGACATTGTAGAGGGATATTGTTTCCACCTTTAAGAAACTTCTCCAACAATGCCTCTAAATTGAATCAACAACATTGGTATTTCCTTTTATATATACTTTCGCTTCAGAGAACATTTATTTTCAATAAAAGAAATAGAGCCAAAAATAGATTAAAACTGAGAATTCACAACTTTGATATAACTTGTGTATAAATGGAAAAGGAGAATGGGCGAAACAGTCCAAGAGAATCGTTTCAATGATCAGGAAAATCTTTCCGCTTCACTTGAATTTCTCAAGACGACTTTGCTAAACTTTGTTTACCTGCAAACTCTGATCAATCGATAAACTCGTAATGAATTTGAATTAGGCAAACGAGCTCTTAATTCCTATTCCGTAGAAGGTAGAATAATTCATTATAAATTAGAGGAATGGTTTCGCGTTTATTAAACTCTCCTCTAATTTCTAATGATTTCCCCCACTTAATCTCACTTCCCCCACTTTTATATTTCTATTTTTCCTTTTCTTCCGATATTCCCCCACCCATATTGCTTCATAATTTCCCCTACTTCACTACCCTTATTTTCCATTATTTTCAAATATTTCCTGTCATTCCTTTACCATCATTTTCCACAACTCTCCTTACTTACACTCCCCTCATTCTGTTCCACTTTTCTTACTCCCACACCCCTGAGTTTTTTTTATCATTTTGCCTCTAGTCCCTCACATTATTTCCCCTCAATTATTCTACTTTCTCACCCCTCAATTTTCCTTACTACCCCTACATCTCTCACATAATTTCCGCACTTTCCCTCGTTTCTTTTCCTGGGATGTGCGGATTAAGGGTCTGTTATGAAGTTTTTAATGAAGAGAGGAGAAGGAGGAATATTAAGGATGTTATGTAAGAAAAATATTTACCTAAAATCCGGGGTGTGCAGTCAAATATTTTTTATAAACTAGGCTACTCGTGCCGAATTTTCGAGACGAGTAATCCATTCCCTTTTCCAACTCCTTCATTTTTCGGGACTAGTGATAAATCTATTTTTACCAAAGAGATGAATTTTTGACCAAGAAGATTAATTTTCTATTAAAAGAGAACATTTTTTAACCACGTATATGGGCTTTTAATTAAAAAATTTAATTTTTATTTAAAATGATAAATTTTGAAAATAATTACATTTCCAATGATAAAAATAAATTTTTAAACAAAAAGGGAAATTATTTTTTAACCAAATAGTCAAATTTTTAACCAAATGAATTGTATTGCGAATTAATTAATTTAGTTCCTTAGAAAACAGTTCAACTTTTAACCATGTAGTTTAATTTTTAAAAAGAAAAAATAATTCTAAAAAATAAAATAAATTTCAACAAAACAAATGAATTTTTAACTAAAGAGATCAATCTTGCGACTAAATGGATGCAACAGCTGATATTTCAATCAACAATAATTTCGATTTTTATTTAAAAAAATGAATCAAACCAAAAAATATTTTCAACTAAAACAGATTAATTTTTAAACCAAATCGAGGAAGATTGAATAAAGGATTTTAATTCTTACAGAAGAAAGTATATATACATTTCGTACGAAATTGTTAATTTTATAACTAAATTCAATGAATTTTCAATGTAAAAGAATCTTTTAACTAAAAGAGAGAATTTTAATTTAAAATATGTGAATTCTCAACATCAAAATAAGCTTTGATTACTGAATTCTGAAGTTTCAACCTGAAAATATAGATTTTTCACAAAAATAATTTTACTTTTAACACAGAAAACAGGGAATTTTCCACCAAATAAGTAAACAACAAAAAAATAAACGTCTTTATCTGACAGAGATCAATTTCTTCCAAAAAATGTAATATTTTAATTTTAAGCATAGAATAATATCACGAAAAAGGTGAATTTTTAACTAATGACAAACATTTTGAATCTAAGAGTTAAATTTTCGAACAAAAAATATAATAATTCAACCTAACATCAAATTGTTAATTTTTGAGTTAAGCAACTTTTTTTTAATGCAAAAAAATCAAGCAAATAAATTAATGATTAATAAAATCTTTCTTTATAAGAAATTAATCTTTGCATTTAAAGATACGTCCTTTTAGTTAAAAATTTAAGTAAGTTTAAATTTTTAAGGGTATAAAAAAATATATTTATTACAAATAATATAATTTTAATTTTTTATTTCATCTTGATCTACTTTCTTGAAAATTAAACAACAAATTGTTGAATTTTTCAAGATTTCATGCAAATATACATAAAAAATAAAAATAAAATCAACTGAAGAAGATAAAGTTAAAAAAAATAGAATATTTAAATCTTCATAATAACAAATTTCAATTAAGGAGACATGGAAATTCCCTAATTATTATATTTGCGAATATTCCACAAAGTTATCTCACTTTCAACTGTGCAGTTCATTTTTTAAACAAAAAGAAAAACATTCAAATATTTATATGATTTTTCTGTATAAAAATTTGTCTTTTTTGTTTAAAAATTGAAAAAATTGGTTTTAAAGTTTAAAAATTTAAAAATTTAAATTTTGGTTGAGAATTTTTGAATTTTATTGAGAAGTCTTCTCATTTGGTAATAAATTATTCTTTTTGTTTAAAAATTCATTTTGTTAGATGAAAAGACGACATTTTGGTTGAGAACCTTACATTTAAAAAAATTCTTTTCTTCTAGTAAATTTATCTTTTTTAATTAAAAATTCAACTTTTTGATTCCAAATTCTCGAATTTCGTCAGAGAGTAAATCTATTATGGTAGTAAATTAACCTTTTTTGTTTGAAAACTTATGTTTCCAGTTGTTAACTCAACTTTTTGGTTGAAAAGTCTTGAATATCGTTAAAAAATTAGTTTTTTGCAAAATATTAAACTTTTTGTTTAAAAGTTCATCTTCTTTGGCTGTAAATTAAATTTTTCGAAAAAGAATTTTTAAATTTTCTTTTTTCTGTTGTTAGTGAATTAGGTTTTTAGTAATTTTGGTAGAAAAATAATCTTTTTGTTTAAAAATATATATTATTTTGGTTGCAAATTTAACAACTAAGTTTTGAAGTAAACCTACTTTCTCAACACTAAAAAAAAGTTCTTACTTAAAAATTTAACTTTTAGATTTCGAATTCTTGAATCTTATTTTGAATTCTTTCTTTTGATGGTAAATTAATCTTTCTCTATGGAAATTCGTCTTTTTGGTTCAAAGTTCAACAAATGAATTTTAGAGTTGAACTACTTTCTCAAAAATGAATTTTTAGGTTGACGATTCAAAATTTTAGTAAAAAAATCATCTCTTTGTTTGGGAGTTCTTAAATTTTAGTTAGAATTAGTTTTTGTCGGTAGAAAAGTAATGTCTTTGTTTAAAAATTCATCTCTTTAGTAAAAATTCAACTAAACTTTAAAGTTGAGTTGCTTTCTTGAAATTAAATAAAAAGTTTTTCTTTGTTTTTCAAAAATGCAACTTTCAGTTTAAGAATTCTTAAATTATATTGAAAATGCGTATTTTTGGTCATCAATTATTTTTCTTTTGTTAAAAAATTAAAGTTTAAAAATAAAATTAATATTTATTTAATTAAATCTGCATAAAAAAATCAACATGAAATATAATTCTCATAGAGAATCGGAATATTTATATCCGGTAATACGTAGACCCATTTGTTTTCTCGTGGGTCTTGGTTAACTGCACTGCGTCCATTATTACATACCTGCGAGCCAACAAATTTAAAGTTCCGTGGTTGTTTACGACAATACCGTGAGCTTTATTGCAAAATACATTTGCTAGCTTTTTCTCGCTCAAAAGTTTTTATTGTAAATAAAATGTCAATCACTATATTTCATTTACGACTCTGAAGGTTTCTGTATTCGTCAACTGCAGGCTTTCACAAAACAATATCAAAAAAATAAAAGTCCGGCCTCAAAATTGCAACAGCCATCGAAGTTCTCTTCAGAATACCTCTATGATGCTTTAAAAAAAAATCTGCCCGCCACGCGGGCACATTCTCATCGCGCGCTATGCGCGCGGCTCGCTTCACTCGCAAGTTTGAGCGCGCCTAGGGCACATTCTTGCGCAAACTTTTTAAAATTAAGACTCAAAACATCCACCACTGGAATTTTGTAATTGTGAACTCTCTTTTGTTAAAGCTCTTTTGGCTTTAACGAACACATTCTCATCACGTATCTCGTGCTTCGCACTCGATTTTATCCAACATGTAAACTTTTCGACTTCATACATAACACTTTTGTATCAATTATAATACATTTTTATGTAACTCTGTCTGGGATTACTTATTAAAAAATTGCAAAATAAAAAGCAAATTGTATTTGTCCTGATTATTTTTGTATTTGTTTCTTATTTTACTTTAAATTGTATTCTAATGTTGTTTTTTACGATTGAATGAAAACTACTGAGAATTTGCATAGGGTCTAAAAAAGGAAACTATACAGGGCCCTATACAGGAGCCTATGTCCTCTTTCGTCTTTTCTGCGCTTTTTCCAAAAAGTTCATTTTTGCATTTTTTATCTTATGTTTTACGATTTAAAAAAGATCTACTCGTCCAATCAAAAAATGATTAATAATAAATTTATAGATCTTTTTAGGCGAAAAACTTTTGTCTAGTAATTTAAGTTCGTACCTTGTGTCGCTTTTTCAAACAAATTTAATATTTTTATTTTGAATGATATTTTTTACGACTAAAACAAAAACTACGTGTCCTATCAAAAATTATAGCTCTTTATTGGATGAACATTTTTTGTCTCATTTTTTTCGTAGCTTATATCGAAAAGTGATTTATTATAAATCTGTAGTTCTTCCCAGGGCGCGCAATTTAAGCTTTTTTATTTTTTTCGTATCTTGTATAGTTTGACCAAAAAATGGAATTTTTGAATTTTTCATTATTTTTGGTACGATCAAATTTTGAATGTTCAACTTTTCGACCAAATTGAAAAAGGTGTTATCGTAGTTCTGTAGAGATTTCAAAAAGCAAAGTTTTTCTTCTCTTGGCTTTTTTTCATATCATGCGTTGTTTGGTTTAAAATATTCATTTCAATTTGTTTTTTTTTTATTTTGAAAATGCTCTAACTCTGAGAATTTTCTTTTTACAGAAAAAAGTCATAAGGATAAATTGTTTGAGTTTCTGAGTGCTATGAGCAATCGTACATACAATTATTAAATCTTAAAAAAAATGGTTTCAAAATTTTTTTGTGCGATCAAATTTGGAATTTTCAACTTTTTGATCAAACTTAAAATGTTGTTATTATAATCTTTTAGGGCTTTCTAAAGACAAATTTTCTCTTCGCCTGGCTTTTTTTCATATCATGCATTTTTTTGGCTTAAAATATTCATTTCAATTTGTTTTTTTTTTTTGGATTTTGAAAATGCTCTAACTCTGATAATTTTCTTTTTATAGAAAAAACTTATTTAGATAAATTGTTTGCGTTTATGAGTACTATGAAAAAATGTACATACAATTTTTAAATCTTGAAAAAATGAGGTTTCAAAAATTTTTGGTACGATCTGGAATTTTTAACTTTTCGACCAAATTAAAAAAAATTTTATCATAATATTGTGGGGCTTTCAAAAAGTAACGTTTTTTTTGTGTTGACTTTTTTTCGTATTATGCGGTTTTTGGCTTAAAATGTTCATTTTAATTTGTTTTTTTTGGATTTTGGAAATGCTCTAACTCTGGTAATTTTCGATTTTTTAAAAAAAGTCATTGAGATAAATTGTTGAATATTTTAAATACTAAAAATAACCGTACAGAGAATTTTGGAATTTTTAAAAAAGTGCTCTCAAACATATTCAAAATGTGCCCACTTTTTGAATTTTCATCCAAAATGGCTGGGTAACGGACTTGACCTTTAGTTTAGGACACTAAACGAGTGTACCAAAGGGCAATCTAATAGATTAATTTTTTCGAAATTTATAGTGTTCACAGACAGACAAACATACAGACAGATATACCGACATGCAGGCAGACACATTCGTAAAAACCTGTTTTTCGGTTTCAGAGGGTCTCAAAATGTGGACATTCGACAAAAACTGGGGGGGGGGGGGTCAAATTTTACACAAATCTAATACCTTCTCTGATGAGAATGTAAAAATGACAAATTTTTTACATTCTCATCAGAGAAGGTACTAGATTTGTGTCAAATTTACCCCCCTTCCTATTTTTTGTCAAATGTCGACGTTTAGAGACCCCCTTAATACGAAAAAAAGGTTTTTACGAATGTGTCTGTCGTTCCGTCTTTCTGTATGTATATCTGCCTGTTTCCGCAATAATTTAAGAAAAAAATAATCTATTAGATTAACTATTAGAATACATTTTTTTATTTTCCCAAACTGAAGGTTAAGTTCTTTATTTAGATATTTTGGATTAAAACTCAAAAAGTGAATGCATTTTGAATATTTTTGAAGTCACTTTTTTTAAATTCAAAAATTTTCTTAATGGTTTTTTATCTTATGAAAAAAAAAGAATATTTTATTTTTATGACTTTTATTTTAACCAAAAATTACCAGAGTTATAGCATTTACAAAATTCCTGAAAATAGACGAAAATGACCATTTGAAGCCAAATAACGCTCGAAATTTAAAAAAATAAGGAAGAGAAAAATGTTGCTTCTTGAATTCCCTACAAGAATATCCTAACAAGTTTTCGATTTTTTTTTTAAAAATCGAAAATTTAAGTTTTGACAGAATAAAAAATAATGTAAAATCCAATAATTACATTTTTCAGTCAAACTATGAAAAATACGGTGAAAGATAAGTAAACAAAAATTCTAAATTTGAAAAAGATCTAAAAATTTGTTATAATTCTATTTTTGATAGGATTCGTAGTTTTCGCTTTAATCGTGAAAAACCACATTAAAGACCAAACAAAAATCTGCCCGCTGCATGGGCACATTCTCATCGCAACTTTTTCTTTGAATTTCTTTCTCGTTTCGTGTGTGGGTTTTCAAAAAATAAAATTTTTGATAATTTTTTGTTTGAAAATTCATGTTTTTTAGTTGAAAATTAAATTTTTGGCTTTTGAAAATCGGTTTTTTTTAGTGAATTATTATTTTTCTTTAAAAATTCATCTTTTTTAGTTAAAAATTTATCTTTTTGTTTAAAAATCTTAAAACTAGGTTTTAAAGTCCATTTACTTTCTCGGAAATTCAGAAAACAATCTTTACTTTCTTATAAATATAAAGTTTTTGCTTGACAATCCTTGAATTTTATTGAAAATTCGTCTCATTTGCTAATTAATTAAATTTTTAAATAAAAATTAATCCATTTTAGACACAAATTTAACTTTTTGGCTGAGAATTCTCAAATTTTATAAAAAATGCATTTTTTTGTAGTGAATTAATTTTTTTTTCAACATTCTCATTTTTCAAATCCAAAATTTAACTTTGTATGAGAATTTTTGAATTTCATTGAAAAATTTTTTTTTGTAATAAATTATTCTTTTTGTTAAAAAATGCATTTTATTTAATTGGAACGAAAAAATCTAGTAAATCGAGCTTTTTGTTTAAAAATCCACTTTTTAGAAGAAAATTCAACTATTAGATTCCAAATTCTCGAATTTTGTTAGAAAGTTCATCTATTTTGGTAGTAAATTAACTTTTATTTTTTATAAACTTATGTTTTCACTTGTTAACTTTTTTTCACTTGTTAGTTAAAAATTCTTGGATTTTGTTAAAAAAATTTTTTTTGCACAAAATTAATTTTTTTGTTTGAAATTCATCTTTTTTAGTTGAAAATTAAACTTTCTGAACAGGAATTCCTGAATTATATTAAAAATCCGGTTTTGTTTGTAGTAAATTAATCTTGTTCTTTAAGAATATATCTTTTTGGTTGAAGATTATACAACTAATTTTTAAAGTCGATCTACTTTCTTAGAAATTCAGAAAAAAATCTTTTCTTTTTAAAAAATATAACCGTTTTGTTGAGAATCCTTGAATTTGATTGAAAATTCCTCTCATGTGGTGATAAATAAAATTTTTTGTTTAAAAATTTGTCTACTTTAAGTAAAAATTCAACTTTTTGGTTGAAAATTCTTGAACTTTGTAAATTTCTTTTTTTTTATTTTGTAGTAAATTAATCTTTTCGTTTAAACATTCTTCTTTTTTAGTCAAAAATTTAACTGTTTGAATAAGAATTCTTAAATTTTATTTAAAATTTGTCTGTTTTGTTAGTAAATTATTATTTTTTGTCGAAAAATCATTTTATTTAATTGCAAATTTCAAAAAAATTCTTTTAATAAATCAATCTTTTTATTTAAATATTTACCTTTTTTAGTGGAAATTTCAACTTTTTGATTCCGATTTCTCGAATTTTGTTAAAACTTTCATCTATTTTGGTAGGTCTTTTTGTCGTCAATTAAGCTTTTTCTTTAAAAATTCATTTTTTTTGTTGAAAATTAAACTTTTTGGTTGTAAATTTCTGAATTATATCAAAAATCCGTTTTTTATATAGAATAAATCTTTTTCTTTCAAAATTCATCTTTTTTAGTTGAAAATTCATAGTTTTGGTTATAAATTATACAACTAGGTTTTAAAGTCAATATTTTTTCTTAGAAATTCAGAAAAAAATCTTTTTGTTTTTAAAAATATAACCGTTTCGTTGCGAATCCTTGAATTTTATTGAAAATTCTCCTCATACAGTAATAAATGAAATTTTTGGCTTGAAAATTTATCTTTTTTCTAAAAATAAAAAATAGGTTTAAAAATTATACTTCTTTCTTTAAAAAAAGAAAATAAATTACGTTTGTTTCTTTCTTAAAAATTCAGCTCTTGGTTAAAAATTATTGTATTTTACTGAAAATTCGTCTTTTTTGGTATTGAATGAATCTTTTTGTTTGAAAATTCATACTCTTTAGTTGAAAATTCTTGAATTTTGTAAAAAAAATTTCGGTAATAAATTAATCTTGCTGTTTAAAAATTCATCTTTTTTACATAAAAAATCGACTTTTTGGTAAGAAATTTTTGAATCTTATGAAAAAAAATTAAACTTTTTGTTTAAAAATTTATATTTTAGTTTAAAATTCAACTTTGTGGTTCATAATTATTCTTAGGTTTTGTTGAAAATTCATTTTTTTAGTATTAAATAATTATTTTTGTTTAAAAATTCACCTTTCTTAGTTCAAACTTGAACTTTTTTATTAAAATTTCTTGAGCTTTGTTAAAAATTACTTTTGTAAATAAAATAAAATAAAATTCTTCCTAAAAAAATCAACTTTTTAGTTGGGAATTAGTTCTGCTGGAAAATTCATATTTTTTAAAAAGAATTAAACAATTAGGCTTTACAGTTAAACTACTTTCTTTAAAATTAAAAAAAAATCTTTCTTAATTATACAACTTTTAGGCCGCAAATTTTAAATTTATATAAAATTGGTCTTTTTGGTGGTAAATTAATCTTTTGTATAGAAATTTGTCTTTTTTGGTTAAAAATTTAACAACTAGTTTATAAAGTTAAAGTAATTCCATAAAAATTTAAAATAATTTCTTTTAAAAATTTAAATTTTGGTTAAGAATTCTTGGGTTATATTGAAGTCTTCTTATTTTGTAATAAATTAATCTTTTTGTTTGCAAATTTATTTTGTTCGGTACGAATTATACTTTTTTGGTTAGGCGCTCATTAATTTAAAAAAATCTTTTCTTATAGTAAATCAATCTTTTTGTTTAAAAATTCATTTTTTTAGTTAAAAATTCAACTTTTTGATTCCAAATTCTTGAATTTCGTTAAAAAATTCGTTTTTTGCACAAAATTAAACTTTTTGTTTGAGAATTTAAAAATTTTATTGAAAATTTTTTTTTCTTTTGTTTGTAAATGAGGTTTTCCGTAATTTCGGTAGAAAAATAATCGTTTTGTGGGTAATAAATTAATCTTTTTGTTTAAAAACTTATCTCCTCTTTGGTTAGGAATTCCTAGAATTTTTCTAAAAATTATTATTTTTCTGTAAAAAATTAATATTTTTGTTTGAAAACTAATCCCTTTGGTTAAAAATTCATCTTCTTGGTAAAAAATTCAACAAATAGGTTTTAAAGTTGAGCTACTTTCTTCAAAATTAAAGAGAAAGATTCTTGAATTTTATTTAAGCCTTTTCTTTTATTTCATTATAAATTAATCTTTGCCTTTAAAAATTCATCTTTTTCATTTAAAAATTTAACTTAATTTTGTAGTTGCACTACTTTCCTAAAATAAAAAATTGAATTTCTTTCTTTCTTAAAAATGCAAGTTTCAGTTTGCGAATTCTTGAACTTGATTGAAAATTCGTCTGTTTTGTTGATAAATTAATCTTTTTGTTTAGAAATTTATATGTTTTAGTAAAAAATTCAACTTTTAGGTTAGGCATTATTCAATTCTGTTCAGTATTCATTTTTGTCGGTAGAAATTTAATTTTTTGGTTTGAAAATTCATCTAATTTCGTAAATAATTTAATAAATGAATTTTAAAGTTTACTTTCTTAAAAATGTAATTTTTATTTTACAATTCATAATTTTAGTAAGAAAATAATTTATTTTGTTGCAAATTGAACTGTTTTCTTAAAAAATCCTGTTTTTCTTGTTGTTGAAAAATTACTTTGTTAATTAATAATTTTCCTACTTCACTCTTGGTCGAAAATTATTATTCTTTAAGTAGAAATTTAACTCTTTGTCCAATTTAAATCAGTTAGTTAAATTTTTTTTTTTTAAATTAATTAAATTTAGTTGAAAACTTAAGTATTTGGTTGAAAGTTCTTGTATTTTGTTTAAAATTCGTCTTGTTTGGTATAAAATTAACTTTTTTTTATCAAATTTTTTTTTTCTCAAATATTTTAACCGTTTTGTATAGAATATTCATAATTTCGTCTTACAAGTTCAATAATTTAATTAAAAAACTGAACTATTTAGTGGAAATTAATAAAAATTACAATTGCTTTCTGTTGTTTTTAAATATTTTATTTTTAATCAAAATTAAAATTAAATTAAGTTAAAAATGAATTAAAAATTTCCCTTCTCAGTTTAAATTAGAGACGTAGTTTATGGATGATTCCTAACAATCATTATTATAAATATTCGATTTCAGAAATATGTATATTTCAAAAAATCCTTTTGAAATTGTTTATTCTATACTTTTTATAAACCGAATTCTAAACACGTTTATAGACTTTTTTCATAATAATCATAATATTTATTTGAACTTGATTGGAAAAAATAACTTTGCTCTTCACATTGTGAAGTCAATTTATTTGATACTTTTTTAAATTTATTTATAACTTTAAAAATGTATACAAATTAATTTTTTTTTAATTCTTTGATTAAGCTCAAAATATAATTTTCTCAGGAAATTCGTTCTTCTGTTTCTTCGTAACAAATGAACTGTTTCCTCGATTCCTTAGTTTATTGGGACATTATGAAAAATGGTCATGAATTATTGTGAATGGGATTATTTTTCTCGATCCTGATTAACGACATTTTGATTTGGCTCGCGAACAATGAGTTGACCCAGATTCCACCAAATCTTGCAGCATAACCACTTTATGGATTCTTACTCAATATTGCTTACGAATTTGTTATAACATTTTTTAGAATATTATACATTAATTTAAATGAAAAAATAATACAAATTTACAAACTAAAAAACAATAAATATTATTTTTTCTACAAGCATTTGTGTTTTATAATCTCGAAAACATAAACAATTCGGAAATACATCATAAAAATTTTTTAATTTAAGGGATTTATCAGTAATAATAAAAATTTAATGTGTTCAATGTTCAGCATTCAAGATTTTCAAGGAATCTGTATTATCATCAGACGAGAACAGAAATTTAAAAAAAAATTCTTAAAAATTAAAAAAACACTAAAACGGGATACAAAACCTTAGTTTTTCAAACACGAAATACTACTTTCTATTGATAATTAGATATTTTTATAAATTACTTAAAAAATTTGTTATTGTTTTTAACCATTTTTTCTAAGAATGGAGTTGGAAAGTCGCAGTTTTTTCCGAAAAAATTCCTTTTTCTGTCCACTTTTCAATTGAAGTCCGTGTAAGCTTAATTATTCATATCAACAATTATTGTTTAAACAATTCGTTATTATTTTTATTAGTATTTTCTTAGATTAATGCTAGAAAATTGCAGTTATTTCTAAAAATTTTCACGTTTTACCAAATTTTCAATTATAGTAAGGTGAATAATTTGATTCAAGTTAACAAAATTAATTGCTTTAACCATTTAGGATCATTGTTAATAATATTTAATTTTAAAAGGCTGAAAAATTTCGGTTTGTTTGAAATTTGGAACTGCTTGTTTACTGTTCACTTGGAGTGAGTTAACACTTAATTCAACTGAGCAAAAAAATTATTTAAACAATTTATAATTATTTATAACTATTTTAGATAATTGCTAGAAAGCTGCGTTTTTTTTTAATTTTAAACTCATAAACAGAAGAAGAATAGATTATTATTAACAATGAGAATAAATTTCTTAAACACTTATTTTTGTTAACTTAAATTGTTAATTACTTTACTCTGAATAAAAAGTGGGCAAAAAGTTGAAAAAAAGCGCAGCAACTATATATTATTAATATAAAAACAGATAGCTATAAATAATAATAATTTCTTTAAACATAGAGTTTAAAATTTTAGAAAAAAAACCCGCAATATTCTGGAATTATTTAAAGAGAATAATCATGAAAATAACTGACTTAAACAATTACGATTGTTAACTTAAAATAATTATCACCCTACCCTTATGGAAAAATAAACAAAAAATTGAAAAGTTTTGAAAAAAACTAGGGCCCTCTGTCTCGATTTTAAAAGAAAATTCATAAAAACATTAACAAATTGTTTAAAGAATATATTGAGACTTTTAATTATCAATGTACCTTTATTTTTTTTTAATAAAAAAAACTAAAGTTGTAGCATTTTCAAATGGAATCGTATTTTTTGTTTTATTTGCAAAAAAAGAACATTGAATATAAAAAAATTACAGTTTTTAACAAACAACACAACCCTATAAAAACACGAATAGACCAAAGTTGTTCACCCAAAAAGGATCTAAAAATTTGTTATCAATAGTTTTTAGAATAAATGAAAAAAATGTTTAATACTGTTCATTTTGGAAACAAAATTTTTCACTTGATAATATATCTTTAAATTATTGTTATACTAAATGTTAAAAATTATTCTATAAATTTTTAAATATAGGAAAAAATTTCTTCGAGAAAATTTTATTTTTTTATTTTAAATAATATTTAAAGAAAAAACTATTTTCATTGTTACCGTCTTTTTTGGTAGTAAATTAATATTTTTGTTTATTTAATTCTTCTCTTTCAGTTGAAAATTCAACTTTCGGGTTCTAAATTATTGAATATTGTTCAAATTTCGTATTTTTTGTAGCAAACTACTCTTTTTGTTTAAAAATTCATTTTTTCATTAAGGAATTTTAAATTTAGTTAAAAATTCATTTTTTCTGTAGGAAATTAATCATTTTATTTAAGTATTTATCTTTTTGGTCGGAATTTAAACAATTTCGGTGAAAATTTTTTTTTTTGGGTTGAAAAATTACCTTGGTAATTGAAAATTTACCTATTCCATTTTTGATTAAAAATAGTTCTTCTTTATGTAAGAATTCAACTTTTTTTGAAATTCAGCTATTTTGTTTTTTTTTTGTTGCATTTTTTTATTGAAAAATTTAACTCTTGGGTTGTGATTTCATGTTTTTTTGTAGTAAATTAATTTTGTTCTTTAAAAATTTTTTTTTAGATTAAAATTAATTTTTTGAATGAAAATTCTTTTTTTTCTAAATTCGACTCTCTTAATGAAAAACGAATGATTTTGTTTAAAAATTAAACTTGACGGTTTAGAATTCTTGAATTTTATAAAAATCCGTTTTTGTTTTGTAGTTAATTAATCTTTTCCTGCAAAACTTCAACTTTTTAGTTAATAATTCTTAAGTATTATTTAAAATTCGGTTGTTTTTGTTTAAAGCAAATAAAGGTCTTTGTTTAAAAAATAATCTTTTGTATTTGAAAGGTCATATTTCGGTAGAAAATCAATCTTTTTTGTTGAAAAATGTATATTTTTGGTTGAAAATGTAACAATTAGGTTTTAAAGATGTTATACTTTCTTAAAAATTCGTCTCTTTTAATATTTTTGTTTAAAAATCCATCTTTTTCGATTGAAAAGTCAAATTTCAATTGAGAACTCTTGAAATTAGTTAAAAATTCGTTGTTTTTCATCATTAGAAAATGAATCTCTTTGTTTAAAAATTGATTTTGTTGGTTAAAAATGTAACAAATACGGTTAAAAAATAAACTACTTACCTTAACATTTTCTTTATTTCTTAGAAATTCTTAAAACTTTAAACAAATGCGTTTCTTTCCTTAGAAAATTAAATTATTTTGTTTACAAATGTTTTTTTATTAATGTAGTAGAAAATAAATCTTTTTGTTTAAAAAATAAACTTTTGGTGGAGAATTCTTGAATATAATTGAAAAAACGTTTGTCTTTTATTGTAGCAAATTAATCTCTTTATTTAAAAATACATATTTTTGGTTATTAGTGTAATAACTAGGTCTTAGAGTTAAAATACTTTCTCTAATTTAAACAATTTTCTTTCTATCTTGAAATTTCGTCTTATTTCGGTAGTAAATTAATCTTTTTGTTGAAAAATTCATCTTTTTTAATTAAAAATGCAAGTTTGCAGCTCAGAATTCTTAAATTTTTCTAAAAATTCGCCTTTTTTGGTAGAAACCTAATCTTTTTGTTTAAAAATTAAACTTTTTGGGTGAGAATTATTAATTTGACTAAAAAATCGTTTGTATTTTTTGTAATAAATTAATATTTTTGTTTAAAAATTCTTTTCTTTTTATTTAAAAAAAAAATCATTTTGTGGCAGAGAATTATTGAAATTTGTTTAAATCCGTTTTTTTTCGTTATAAAATTAATCTTTTCGTTTAAAATTTTATATTTTTGGTTAATAATGTCATAACTAGGTCTTAAAGATAAACTACTTTCTTTAAAATTAAAAAATGGAAATTTTCGTCTTTTTTGGTAGTAAATTAATCTTTTTGTTTAAAAGATTTTCTGTTTTAGTTGAAAATTTAACTTTCTGGTACCGAATTTTTGAATTTTGTAAAAGATCCGTCTTTTTGGTAGTGAATCAATATTTATGTTGAAAAAATTCATCTTCTTTAAATTAAAACTCAACTTTTCAGTTAAGAATTCTTGGAATTTGTTAACAATTAGTTTTTTCGTTAGGAAATAAATCTTTTTGTTTAAAAATCTAACAACTAGGTTAAAAACTTTCTAGAAAATGCAATTTTTGTTTAAGAATTAAGCTCATTGTTGAGAATTATTAACTTTGGTTAAATTTTTTTTTATTTCGTACTAAATAATTCTTTTAGTTAAAAATTTCAACATTTTGGTTTTAAATTCCTTAATTTTATTGGCAAATTTTTTTAGTTGAAAATTCAACTTTCCGGTTCCGAATTTTTGAATTTTGTGAAAAATTCGTCTTTTTGGTAGTGTATCAATATTTATGTTAAAAAATTCATCTTTAATTTAAAATTCTACTTTTTAGTTAGAAATTGTTGGAATTTGTTAACAATTAATTTTTTCGTTAGAAAATAAATCTTTTTGTTCAAAAATCTAAAAACTAGGTTAAAAACTTTCTTAAAAATGCAATTCTTGATTGTCGATTTAAAATTGTAGTTAAAAATTTTATTTTCTTGGTTGGAAGCTTAACAACTAGATTTTAGGGTTCAACTACTTTTTTTGAAATGCAATTTTTGGTTGACGATTCATTAGACAAAGTGAATAAATGAATTCGAATATAACAACTAATTATTATTTTTATTGAAAAAATAACAAAAAATTAATTTTCTATGATTTCTGAAATTTTTCAGAAATTTTAGGGGTACTCAACTTCCGAGGAAGCCCAACTTTATCCCATAAGAAATAATCCCATAGGACAGAGATGTATCGTAGCCACAATACCACTTGCAAAGAGCATCCACGGAGGTTCTTGAGAGGAAAGCCTGAAATTCTGCTCTGATAATCTATCCAGAGTCGTAAACTAGTTAGAAATAGTTTCTTTCCCCTAAGACGCTTCCGCCGGATTCTCAATGAAAACACTTCTATCACTTGGGATGTGTCTGCGCATGCCCACAATTCCCTAGCTGCTGTAACCAACTTTAGCTACAACAGAAGATTTTACTTGCATGTCCATGTAACTTATACTTTCCAACTAAAGTGAATTCTAGGACAAGATTTAGCATATTATGTATCCATTGTAAATGGAAATCTCTTTTTCAGTACTTAATACAACAGAAACTAGTTGTGAAGTTGCATCGACTTTTCAGAACTTTGGTTCTCATTTTATGAGCTTTCAAATTTCAAATTTTTTTTTCAATTTCAAATATTTCAAAGCTTTCACATTTTTCTTCTTTTCTAAAAAATGCATCTTTTTCGGTGATGAAATTAATCTTTTTGTTTAAAAAATAATATTTTTTAGTTAAAACTTTAACTTCTTTGTTTCAACATTTGATGAGTTTGTTTTATATCCAAAATTGGTTAGAGATTCTTTTTTTTCGTTCCTTTTGTTTTAGAATTATTGAATTTTATAAAAAATTAGTTCTTTTCTGTTTAGTGAATTTACATTTTTGTTTAAAACTTTAATATTTTGGTTCAGAGTTCTTGAATTTGATTATAAATTCTTTCTTATAAATTCATCTTTTTTAATATAAGATTCAACTTTCTGGTTCAGAAATCTTGAGTTTTGTTGAAAATTCGGCTTTTTTGGTAGAAAATTAATACTCTTGTTTGCAAAGTAAACTTTTTGGTTGAGAATTATTGAATTTGATTAAAAAATCTTTTTTTGTGGTAAATTAATATTTTTATTTAAAACTTTAACATTTTGGTTCAAAGTTTTTTATTCTGATAAAAAATTCGTTATTCTTTTGTAGTAGATTATTCCTTTTATTTATGAATCATATTTTTAGTTAAAAATGTAACAGCTAGGTTTTAAAAATGAAATTTTTCGAAATTTTTTTTTCTTAAAAATGCAAATTTTTTTGTTGAAAATTCAAGTTTCTGGTTCATAAATTAAAAATTTTCTTAAATTCGGCTTTTTTTTGGTAGAAAATTAATATTTTTGTTTAAGAATGAAACTTGTTGGTTGAGAATTATTAACTTTTGTTAAAAATTTGTATTTTTTTGTACTAAAGTAATCTTTTAGTTAAAAATTTTTAAATTTAGGTTTTAAATTCTATAATTTTATTGGCAAATAGTTGTTTTGTTGTAGTAAATTCATATCTTTGTTTCATAATTTATCTTTTTTAGCCTCAAAATTCATATTTTTGAGTAAAAATGTAATAAATAAGTTTTAATGATAAACTGTTTCGTTCGAAATTCGTTTTTTTATATGTTAAAAAATTACTTTATTAATTTAAAATTTACATATTCCATTATTGGTAGATAATGGATCTTTTTTAATTAAGAATTTGAATTTTGGTTAAAATTACACTACGTGGTTAACATTCGTTTTTTTTTTAATTAATCTAGAAAAAAATCAATCATTTAAAAAAATTCATTTTCTGATTCAGAATTATGGAATTTTGTTAAAAATACGGCTTTTTGTAGAAAATGAAAATTTTTATGTAAAAATTTAACTTTTTGGCTAAGAATTCTGGACATTTGTTTTAATTTTGTTGTTCTTGTTGTTTACTTTTAAGTAGGAATTCAAATTTTTGTTAAAACTGAGCTACTTTGTTAAAACTTTTTAGAAAATTAATCTAGTTTAGTTAAGATTGAACAAAGTTTCCGAGTTCTTTTCTTGATAGTAAATTATAATCTTTTTGTTTAAAAATTCTTCTTTTATATAGTTCATAATTCAACTTTCTGGTTTATAATCATATTTTTAGTTAAAAATGTAACAGTTAGGATTTAAAGATGAACTGCATTCTCGAAATTTTTTCTTTTTTCAAAATTCATATTTTTTAGTAGAAAATTCAACTTTCTGGTTCAGAAATCTTGAATTTTGTTAAAAATTCGGCTTTTTTGGTAGAAAATTAATACTCTTGTTTGCAAATTAAACATTTTGGTTGAGAATGATTGAATTTGATTAAAAATTCGTTTTTTTGTGGCAAATTAATCTTTTTATTTAAAATTTTAATATTTTGGTTCATAGTTCTTATTTTGATTAAAAATTCGTTGTTTTTTGTAGTAGATTATTCCTTCTGTTTAAAAATCATATTTTTAGTTGAAAATGTAACAGCTAAATTTAAATATCAATTTTTTCGAATTTTTTTCTTCTTTTTTAAAAATTCATCTTTTTTAATTGAAAATGCAAGTTTCTGGTTCAGAAATGTTGAATTTTCTCGAAATTCAGCTTTTTTGGTAGAAAATAATTATTTTTGTTCAAGAATTA
The DNA here is from genome assembly GCF_010883055.1 of Belonocnema kinseyi. Classification (NCBI taxonomy): domain Eukaryota; kingdom Metazoa; phylum Arthropoda; class Insecta; order Hymenoptera; family Cynipidae; genus Belonocnema; species Belonocnema kinseyi. The sequence continues at coordinate 14,610,746 of NC_046666.1, read as the reverse complement.
AGATCGTTGGTTGATAATTATTAAATTTTATTAAAAATCTGTTTTTTTGCACTAAATTAATCAGTTGTTAACAATTTTAACATTTTGGCTTAAAATTCTTTAATTTTATTGACAAATAGTTTTTTTGTCGTAAATTCAAATCTTCGTTGAGGAATTCATATTTTTTAGTTTAAAATTAATTTTTAGTTAGGAATTTTTTAATTTTATGATAATGAATCTTTTTGTTCCAAAATTCATATTTTTGGGTAAAAATGTGACAAATAAGTTTTAATGATGAACTACTTTCTTGAAAATTTGCTTTCTTTCTTCAAAATTCGTCTCTTTTTGGTTGTAAATTAATCTTTTCGTTTAAAAATTCATCTATTTTAGTTGAAAATTCAACTTTTTAATTTAAAATTCTCAAGACTAGTTGAAAATTCATTTATTTTCTTTCTTTTGTTTAACGATTTAAAATTTAAGTTAAAAATTTATCTTTTCGGATGGAAATTGAACTGTTTTGTTGAAAATTCCTTTTTTAAATGTTGAAAAATTTTTTTATTAATTGAAAATTTACATATTCCATTTTTGGTGGAAAATGGTTCTCTTTCAATTAAGAATTTGAGTTTTCGTTATAACTAAACTACGTGGTTAACATTCATTTTTTTAAAATTAATCTAGTAAAAAATCAATCATTTAAAAAAAATTCATTTTCTGGTTCAGAATTCTGCAATTTTTTTAAAAATACGGCTTTTTGTAGAAAATGAATATTTTTGTTTAAAAATTTCATTTTTTCGTTGATAATTCTTGACATTTGTTAAAATTTCTTTTCTTTTTATTGTTATTTATTTTTAAGTAGGAATTCAAATTTTTGTTAAAATTGAGCTACTTTACTAAAACTTTTTTGAAAATTAATCTAGTTTAATCGAAAATTTAACATTTGGTTTGCAAATTCTTGTCTTTTCTGAATAGTAAATTATAATCTTTTTGTTTAAAAATTCTTGTTTTTTTAGTTGAAAATTAAAATTTCTCTTCATATTTCTTAAATTTTGTTAAATATTTAGCTTTTTGTACATAATTAATTTGTTTGTTTAAGAATTAGACTTCTGTTTAACAATTATTGAGTTTTATGAAAACATGGTTGTTTTCTGTTTCGTATATTAATTTTTCTGTTTAAAATTTTAACACTTTATTTTAGAGTTCTTGAATTTGTTGAAAAATTCGTTGCTTTTTTTTGTAGTAAATTACATTTTTTGTTTAAAAAGTCATGTTTTTAGGGTAGAAAATTAATCATTTGTTAAAATGTGTATATTTTTGGCTAAAAATGTAACTACTAAGATTTAAAGGCAAACTACTTTCTTAAAGAAAAACTTTCTTTTTTAAAAATTCGTCTTTTTTTAAATTTATATAAATCTTTTTGTTTAAAAATTGATCTTTTTCAGTTGAAAATTCAATTTTTGGTGGAGAACTGTGGAAGTTGGTTGAAAATTCTTTCTTTTTGTTCTTAATAAATAAAAATTTTTGTTTAAAAATTCATATTTTTTAGTAAAAAATATAACAAATAAGTTTTAATGGTGAACTACTTTCTTGAAAAGTTTCTTCTTTTCTTAAAAATTCGTCTCTTTTTGGCAGTAAATTAATCTTTTCGTTTCAAAATTCATATAATTCATTTAAAAATTCAATTTTTTAGTAGAAAAGTCTTAAAACTAGTTAAAAATTCATTTCTTTCGTTAGAAGATTAATCTTTTTGCTTAATAAGTCATCTTTTTGGTTCAAAATTTAACAACTAGTTTGAAGACTTTTTTTTAATAAAATCTTTGGTTAACGATTTGAAGTTTAAGTTAAACATTTATCTTTTGGTTAGAAATCAAACTGTTTTGTTAAAAATTCCTTTTTTTATATGTTGAAAAATTACTTTATTAATTAAAAATTTACATATTACATTTTTTGTCGAAAATCGTTCTTTTTTAATTAAGAATTTGAATTTTGGTTAAAATTACACTTTGTTGTTAGCATTCGTTTTTTTGTTATAATTATTCTAGTAAAAAATCAATCCTTTTTAAAAAAAATAATTTTCTGGCTTAGAAATCTTGAATTTTGTTCAAAATACGGCTTTTTGTAGAAAATAAATCTTATCTTGTAAAAATTCAAAATCTTGTGTAGTAAATTAATCTTTTCGTTTGAAAAATCATATTTTCAGTTAAAAATGTAAAAGCCAAGTTTTAAAGATGAAATATATCCTCTAAAATTTTTCGCTCTTTTGAACATTCATCTTTTTTAGTCGAAAACTCAGTTTTATTGTTCAAAAATCTTTAATTTTGTAAAAAATTATATTTTTTTATAGAAAATTAGTCTTTTTGATTGGAAATTAAACTTTTTGTTTTAGAATTATTCAATTTTATGATAAAATTCATTTTTACTTGTGGTAAATTAATATCTTTGTTTACAATTTTAACGTTTTGGTTTAGAGTTCTTGAATTTAATTAAAAATTCGTTTTTTTTTTTAATTTTTTTAGTAATTTATTCTTCTGGTTTAAAAAGTCATATTTTTAGTTATAAATGTAACCTTTAGGTTTTAAATATGAAATACATTCTCGACATTTTTTTTTAATTTCATCGTTTTTAGTAGAATTAGTAGAAGAATTATGGAATTTAATTAAAAATTTTTTTCCCCGTGGTGAATTAATCTTTTTATTTAAAACGTTAACATTTTGGTTCACAGTTCTTTATTCTGATTAAAAATTCGCTGTTCTTTTGTAGTAGATTATTCCTTTTGTTTAAAGATAATATTTTTAGGTAAAAATGTAACAGCTAGGTTTTAAAGCTGAACTATTACGAAATTTTTTTCTTTTTTAAAAATTCATCTTTTTTAGTTAAAAAATCAAAATCACTATTTATTTAACATTTTTTTAGTTAAAATTAATGTAGTAAAAGATCAATCTTTAAAAAAGAAATAATTTTCTGCTTCAGAATTCTTGAATTTTGTTAAAAGTTCGGCTTTTCGTAGAAAATGAATCTTTTTGTTTAGCAATTCAACATTTTGGTAGAGAATTCTTGATATTTTTTAAAAATTATTTTTTTGTTGTTGTTCATTTTTGAGTAGAAATTAAAATTTTTGTTCAAATTAGGCTAATTTGCTCAAACTTTTTTGGAAATTAATCTAGTTTTATTGAAAATTCAATATTTGAGTTGCGAGTTCTTGTCTTTCCTTGATAGTAAACTAATCTTTTTATTTTAAAATTCTTGTTTTCTAGTTGAAAATTTAACTTTCTGGTTCAGAATTCTTGAATTTTGTTAAATATTTGGGTTTTTTTTATCAAGTTAATTTTTTTAAATCAAACTTATTGTTTAAAAATTATTGAATTTGATGAAAAATTTGCTTTGTCTGTTTATTAAATTGATATTTTTGTTTAAAACTTTTACATTTTTGTTAAAACTTCTGGAATTTGATTAAAAATTTGATGTTTTTTGTGTAGTTAATTAATCTTTTCGTTTGAAAAATCATATTTTCAGTTAAAAATGTAAGAGCCAAGTTTTAAAGATGAATTATATTCTCGAAAATTTTTTGCTCTTTTGAACGTTCATCTTGAATTTGATTGAAAACTCGTTTTTTTTTGTAGTAAATTATTCTTTTTGTTAAAAAAGTCATATTTTTAGTTAAAAATTCAACAGATAGGTTTTAAAGATGAAATTTCTCGAAAAAAATTTTCTTTCTTAAAAATTCATCTTTTTTAGTTGAAAATTTAACTTTCCGGTTCAGGAATTTTAAATTTTTTTAAAAATTCGGCTTTTTTGTTAGAAAATTAATCTTTTTGTTTGAAAATTCATTTTTTTCAGTAAAAATTATCCAAACAAACAAATTAATTATTCGGTTATCTGTGGACGAAAAAATTAGTTTTTTTTTTCAATATCATTATTTTTTTTATTGAGAACTTGATGATAATCACAGCAAAATTCATTACTAGTTAATAAATTTTATATTTTGTTTAAAAAACAAATTTCAAACACAAATTCATTATTCGGGCATCTGTCGAGAGAACTTTTTTTTTGGGTCCTTGTTTTTAAATGGAAACTTAATGATAATTTCATTAACCCGAAATTTTCCGTACACAGATGCCCCAATAATACATTTGTTTATTAAGATTGTTTAAAAAGGTCATGAGATTGATCAGTAAATTGTGGATTCTTTCTGAAATTATTATAAAAATCTTAATTGAAAAAGTTTTTATCGAAAAAAAAACAATTTTTTTTTCGGCAAATGCTTTATCTATGGTTTGTTTATTAAATTTGTTTAAAAAAATCACCATGCTAATCTGCAAATTATGTCGTTTTCTAAAATTAACATAAATTTTTAAATTAAGAAAGTTTTCATAAAAAAACTAATTTTTCTGTCATGAAATGCCTTATTTTTTTATTTTTTTATTAAATTTGTTTAAAAAATGGCCATTTTTAAGCATCATATTTTTTCTCCATATTTGTTTATTTATAAAAAACCGAAAGCCTAATTTATAATTCAGAAATGACAGATCTTTTAGAAATCTTACAAGCTATTTTATAATTTTTTTAGTCAAAATCAGTCTATTTGTGGGCTGTACGTTATTTAGAATAAAAAAGTTAATTTTTCCACTGTGTGCATGTCGGGTGCTTTTCCAATAAGCTATTAGAAATAAAAAAAGAATCTATTTTGAGAAATAAACGCCATCACAAACCATGTGTTACATTTATGAGAAGAGTAATTTAAAGGAATCCGTATTATCATCAGAGATAGTTACCATCAATCAATGTAGATAACATGCCACCTTCTGTAAAATTATAAATTAATACTATCGATCAAGTCAACTCTTCAAATAATAGAAAATAATTAATGTCAATTCAAACTAGATGCAAAATAAATTCATTAAAATTTTTTAATTAATTTTTTTCCGAAAAAATATTTCATGCCTTTAATCTACTAGGAATTAAAACACAGAACGTCCGGTTGCCGGTAGGGTGAATTTCCATTAAGCTATTAGAGGGAATATAGATAGTAATATTACAGAGGGTCCCAAAAATTCTAAAGCCTCTGCATATTTCCTCGGGTAAAATATTTTTCATTGAGGCAATAGTCCTTCATGCAGTAATTTTTAACGAGGAATTCAAACTTGACCTTTAATTTGACCTTGGGAATGACCTCAATTTGACCTTGGAAATTGATAGCGCGGTAAATTTTACATTCAAATATGCACTAAGCTCATAGGCTTAATTTGACCTTGAAGATTACTCTAAGGTCATTGAAAATAAAAATTCATTACTGAATGTGCCTTGTTGAAACAAATAACTTTCATTGATATCAATTTTTTTTTAAATCTGCTGCTCACAGATGTTTTCGGACCTTGTTTTATTTTGAATTATCTTAGAGTGACGTTTAAGATCAAATTAAAATTATAATCAATATACATATTTAAACCTGAAATTTGCCTCTCTATTAATTTCCAATGTCAAAAAGGAGTGTTTTCTATTTTTTAAAAGTTGACCTTGAAATAACCTTCAAGATGATCGTGAAGTTTAAATCACGGGTCACTATTAAATGCGCCTTCAAAAAACGAATAACTTTCATGGAGATGAAATTTTTTCAACAACAGCTGCTTTGAGAGGTTTTCGGGCCTTGTTTAGGTTTTAATGTCCTTAGAGCGACCTTTAAGGTTAAATTAAATTTATGACTTTAATACATATTTGAAAGTGAAATTTCTCGCTCGATCGATTTCCGATGTCAAAAAGGGGGTTTTCCGGTTAAAAATAAAGTTGACCCTGAAATGACCTTTGGGTTCCTCGACAAGGTCCAATTAGATTTCATTATAGAATGTACCTTGTGGAAACAAATAATTTCTATTTATATAAAAAATTTTCCAAAGCTGCTGATATAAGATGTGTTCGAGCCTCGTTTAAATTGTTTTGACATTACACTGACCTGCAAGGTCAAACTAAATCCTAAAGCATATTTAAAATTAAAATTTTCCGCTATATCGATTTCCAATCTGAAAAGGGGGACTTTCCATTTTTTTTTTAAGTTGACCTTGAAATGGTCTTTCAAGGCTTTAAATCATCAAATGTTAGGATTTCTAAAATAGAGGTATTAAAGTACAGGGTCAAAATTAGAAGTAATAATTTTCAAATTTTGTAATTAAGGGTTGCTTTTTAAAAACAAATCCAAATTTTTTTAAGTGGATACTATCTTATTGAACTATTTGTGAGTCTTTACTATAAATTTAAAATAAGAATTTCTCGTTAAAGTTATTTTAGCTTAATATTTTTTGAATAATAGTATTAATGATTCAATCATTAAATTGAAAACCTTCTAAATCGAAAATAGCTTCATATTGAAATATTAAAAATGTTAGGATAATTTAAAAATTATCACATTCCATTTCAATTTTATTTATGAATTTCAATTTCGCAATTTATATTTAGCAGTTTTTTATTTAAATATTTTAAATTAGGTGGTTTAGGTATTACCATCGGTAATATGATAATTTAATTTTGAATGGTTACAATTTTAGTGTTCTGAATTTCCTTGCTGAATCCGGAATTTTCAATTTTCCCCTTTTATACATTTTAATTTTTATATACAATTTAAAATGGCTACATTATTCAGAATTAAAATAAAATTTTTTAATTTTTCTAAAGAATTTAGGTTTACTTAAAGTAATTGAAGTTTGAATTATTTTGAGTATCCAAAGCTTAATTATGAGAATTTTGGTAGTTTAATTTTATTTTTTAGTTTTAAATGCAGTTTAGATTCATTTAATTTTCGAATTTAAGTAGCTGGTATTTTTCTATTTATAATGTTTGCTATTTTAAATTACTTTAATGAAAACGTTTATTTAGAAGCTGGGAATTTGAAAATTTGAATTTTGTTTTCAATTTCAAATTGTCAAATATTTATCGCATTGAATTTTTAATTAATTAAAGTCAAAAGTTTTAATTTTTTTGATGCTCAATAATTTTAACTATAAATAATACACTTTAAATTTGTTTCCATTTTTTATAATCCAATTTTTTAAATTTCCATCTTGGAATTATTTTATTTTGATTTCTTTAAATTATAAATGATACAATTTGAATACCCTTTTAATGAAATTCTCCGATTTTTTAAATTATTCTGAATTTTTAAAATGTTTGAGCTTTTGATAAAAAATTTGTCAATTTCGAACATATTCTCTTTTAAGTCATTTAATTTTAATCGTATTTAATTAAAAATGATGATAAAAAGTGATCTTTTTTAAACATTTTAATTGTTATTCTCTAATTTTTTATGTAGCATTTATTGTAAATATTTCTTAAGTGAATTTTTTATTTAAAACAAATTTTGATTGCTGTACGCCAAAAGTACTTGAAGAATAGAAAATGAAATCTGCACAAGTTTGCTTCAACAAAAAGAATCCTTCTTGCGATGTTCATAGACTTTCACTTTAGTTTCGAGCATTTCCATTTCCATATAAAGTTGGCGCAATATGCTACACAATTTTCTTCTCTCAAAGAAAATAAACTGAAAGAAGATGGATTCCAGAACCCACAATAAAATGCAAATATTCATCTCACCCGATTCAAAATAAAAAACTTTTGTAATAAAAATTTAAAAAGAAAACTCAGTTCATTACAAATGTATTAAATATACCCCTATGCGTCTAATAAAAAACTGTTAAAATTGGAGAAATTGTCCTTTTTCTTTAAAACTCAGAAAATTTCTTCTCGTTCTTTTTTTAGAGTATCTCACGGTTACTGTAAATAGAGAATAATAATTAAAATTTTTTTTTTGTTTCTACAATTAATTTTTTCATCTTGAAAAGCTGAATTTTCTCAAACAAGAAGTAAAATTAAATCACTTATTATACAAGATTGATCTTTAATGTAAATATTTAGGAGAAAATAAAATTTTGATTTTCCTCTTCAATGTGATATCCAATGTTTCTCAAAAAAAATTTCGATCTACATGATTATAAAAAAAAATTTTTTTGTGGTCCCAAATTTCTGAGTCGAAGATACAAAGCCAAAGAAAATTGCTAGATCTTCAAAAATATTTTTTATATATCTTAAACTAACCGTGAGATTGCAGAAATTTTTGAAAACTAGACTAGATAAAATTTTTCATTTTTCAACAGATTCCCAGAGGGCTTAAAGTATTTCAACTGTTTTTAGGGATTTTAAAGTTTTATAAGGCATTCAAGATTTACAAGTATTAAAAAAATATATTTGTAAATTAAAAAATAAATAGATTTCAGTGTATTTAAACAGATATGAAGAAATTTCATATGAAATTAATTTTTTCGAAATTTATGAAAAAATTTTAAGTGACATTAAAAATTGAATATAGTTTACTAGATTTTAAAATTACATTTTAAGGGCCCTCTAGAAATTTCAAGGCATTTAAAAAAATTTAGAGTTTTTCAGGGATCTCAGAAAATTTCAAACGAATTTAGGCGGTTCTAACAGATTCGAACCAGAATAATACATTTCAAGAAAATTTCAGAGGATTTAAAATTAAAATGATTTTAAAGGCATTATGAAATATACTACAGAATTCAATATTTTTTACGCAATTCGACTTAATTTTTTATGATTAATAGAAGTTTTACAAGAGTTTAGGAATTCCAGAAGGCTTTTTAAGCGTTGAAGTTTTTTTGACAAGAAAATTTAAAACAAAATGTAATTTTTTTAATTAACAAATTTTTTTAAATCCAACTTTAAAAATAAAAAAAAACGACTGAAATAAAAATGTTAAGCCAAACAACGAATTATATGTAAAAAACTACAAAAACAAAAAACGTTTGGTCGAAAAGTTAAAAATTTTAATTTTTATCGCAGAAAAAATAATTCAATATCCAAAATGATATTTTTCGGATAAACTATGCAAAATAAGAAAAAAAATAATTGACTAAAATTGCGCGCCCTTAAAATTTCTACAGTTTGTCATAAATAAATTTTCAATAGAGCGAATAGTTATTGTTTTTATTCGTGAAAAATAAAATTAAAAAAAATTAAATTTTTGGACTAACGACGCAAACTACGAAAAAAATGAGGCAAGACTTGTCTATATAAAGAGGAGGTATACATTTGTAATAATTATTTTCTTGTTAGGATCTACATTTTTTGTTTTATTCGTAAAAAATAACATTTTAAGTACATTTTTTTAATGACACAAGGTAGGAACTTTAAGTAATGGACAAACGCTGTTTTTTTCTCGAAAAAGATCTATAAATTTATTATTAACAAATTTTAGGTAGGACGAGTAGATTTTCTTTCAATCGTAAAAAATAAGATTAAAAATAAATAATTAATTTTTTAGAAAAACCACACAAGAGACGAAAGAAATTGAAAGTCAAAAGTTAGTGTAATCGCAAAATATCTACATGCTTGTTATAAACTTTAGTTGTGGAAAAAAATAACAAAATAATTTTGTTTAAAAAATGGCACATGCTACAATAACATTTTAATCATTAACATTTTTTGCCTAAATTATATTGATAAATTTGCTTAGAGCCACCTTAGGTTAGGATAAGTATTTTTTATTTAAATCGTAAAAAAAAATAAAATTTGAACATTATTTAAAAAATAAATAAAATGGAATTTTCAAGAAGTTTTAGCGATATTTAAAGATTTCTACGGATTTCAGGGATTTATATATTTCGAAGGTTTTTAATAGATTTGAAAAATTTCAAGAAATTTTTAAAGTATCTAAAAAGGCTTTTAAGGATTTGGAAAAACTTTAAGGAATTTAAAAGTATTTTTAGTTAACTTGAGCGAGTTAATCCGGGATTTCACGGAAGTTTAATCGATTGTTATGCGATTTCTAGAGATTTTTAAAGATTTAAGGGATTTCAAAAGAACTTTAAAGCATTTCAAAGTTTTTTTTTTCTTTTTAAAGAATTTAACGAGATGCATATTTTTTAAGTTCTTACGGAATTTTTACAATTTAGTGGATTTAAAAAATATTGAAGTCTCCAAAAAATAATTTTCCCTAATTTTATTTTTTTTTTATTTTGAGCCCCCCCCCCTCGCTATTATAAAGCCCAAAAGAGATAAAATATACAGAAATTGACAATTTTTGAAAAAATTAATAAATATGATCTCGATTTTGCTCTTTTAAATTATTTTTATTGGAGAAATGACTTTTAGCCTTTTTCAACTAATTTTATTCTTCTTACCCAATTTTTATTTGTTTAAATAATACTTTCTTACTGTCTGTTTAAAAAGAGTTTTTTTATGTTTAATCGGAAAATTATTTACTCCTAGGATAGTGATCTTTTTTTTCAAGATCTGACCAACTGTATAACCAATTACTTTTAACTGAAATTAATTTACTTTATTTATATTATTTTTATTATATTATTCTTATTTTATTATTTTTATTTTATTTTTATTTATTTTTATTACCTATGTTTACTGATTGAATTATGTATTATTTATTTACTTTTAACTTCCTCTTGCCGAGGTAGACAATTTTTTGTTTTTGACTGTTTATTTAACTTTGTGTCTTATGATAAAATATCTACGTCACTTAAATATAGCTGCCACAGTATGCAAGAAATTCGATTTCTTACTTGTGCTTTTTTAAATGATTTTTTATCGAAATTTGTTTTTGACTTTTTTTCTGCAATTAATGCGGTAACTTGTCATTTTTGAAAGTCAATTATTTGTTAAAACCATTATAGAATTGTTTAATTTTTAAAATATTTTAATGTTATTCAAATTATAAAAATATTTTAGAACGACTTAACTTATTTTTATGGAATCAAATTTTGTTGAAAAAATAAAATTTTCTTAATCAATGTGAAAAAATTGTAAAAAAATATATTAATCATGTAATGAATTGGTGTAATATTTAAATATTCAACGAAAAGTGACACGCTTATTGAAATTTAAAAAGATCAGACTCTTTATTCGCGTTTTTATTAAAAAGAGCTATTTATCTTTAATAAATTATTTAAACAATTTAATAATGGTTTTGACTTGAGGGTTATTTTCAACTATTACGAATTACCACATTTATTTCAGAAAGATATAAATTTCACCTATTTATTTTAGAAAAAATATTTAAACAAAAAAAATTATTTACAACATTGGGTATTTTAATCTGAATTGCAGATATTTAATAATACATGAAAATAATATTCATAATAAACAAGTACTAAATCTTTCTATATCTTTTTAAAAAAAGTCACAAGTAAATTAAAATCCATTGTTTAAACAATTGGAAAACGATTGAAACGTATTTCCAGCTTCCTATCAATCATTAATTGAATTAAATTAAAATCATTGTACTATAATTTCAGAATATTTATTTTATAAATTTAATAGTATTAAAATTTCAATAAATATATTATATTTGCCTTTTTCGAAAAATTCAAATATTTGTAGGTACTACTTCATTTTCTGAAAGTACTCTTAAATTTTTATGGAAATGGAAATCGTTATAAAATTTATTTTATTTCACTGATTGATGTGTTCCTTATTAGTAGAGAAGAAGGAAATGGGTTCTCACTATATTTTTATTTTTTTAATGAGCTGCGGAAATTTAGCTTCAAAATAATTAAGCGCTAATTTGTAATAAAGATTAAAGCAAAATTTTCACTGGGTCTCAAAATAAAGAAAGGTAAGGACACTTTTTATTCTCTCTTTCGAAAAAAAACAAAACAGAAAAAAATAGATGAAATCACCATAATCAAATAAATATTTTTAACAATTTTGATTTTGTTTAAATTCTTTAAATATTCTTAAAAAATGAAGTAGTGACTACAAATATATTTCAACATTCTAAAAAATGACGGAAATATATTATTCAAACCCAATAAAATTATTAAATAATTTCAATTTGTTTAATTACTTACGAGTATTCTTTGAAAACAAATTAGTACTAAAAAATAATTAAATCTATAAAAGTTTGGTTTGATAATATGTTTCCTCTGCTTTTTTAAGTTCATACTGGAACAAACACAGATTATTTAAATATTTGTAAAAATAATTTTTAAATATCACTGATTAAAAAACTCATAACTCTAACTGTGAAAAATAAAATTATTTAAACAGTTAAAAATCATCTAAAAATGTTTAGAGTATTCTTAAGTTACTAGATAATAATTAATTACGATGAAAAATGTAAAAAGTTTAATAAAAGGCAATATTACTTAAAAATAAAATTTCTCACTTATGTTTTTTTCTACAGGGACCCATAGGCAATCAAAAAAAAATTGTATTCGAGCGCGAAAAATTCAAAAAGTGAAAAATAAGAGCATCCCTAGTGAATATTCTACCTCTTTATAGAGAGGGCAAGCCTTTTGAATCTTTTACCACTTGTTTGAGTTTGCATTTTTACATGATGAATACGCTTCATTATACACTGCGACAGTTTTTTTTTTGTCTCATTAAACTTGCAAGAGCGGCATAATATGGTTCTTTATCACCGATTCTCATATCGCAGAACAGGGCCGCAGAATATAGCATTTCCATGGAGTTATCACATTACGCAGTCTCGTCCTGACATTAATATTCACCTTATGTTTGATAAAGTTCTCATCCACTTCACCAGCCAGTCTTGGCTGATTGGGATTTTTATGAGCTCGTAAGAATTTCTTTCGAGGTCGCATAAAATAAAAACGACCAAGTTGATCCACCCCTATCATATTCGGTCACACTAGTAGAACATGTGGCATTTTCGGCTTTTTCAACAATGACATTTGTGGTAAGTCTGATTTCTAGTATAATAAAACGGACTGGCGTCAAATTAGGAGATTGCTTCTTACTATGAGTGATGAGTCATAAGGATTGAAATTTTTCTGAAAGGATTAAAACCAGAGTTTTGATGGGATTCCATAATTTGATTGTCAAATTGTGTATTTATAAAGAAGGAGTTGGTTGGCAACCTTAATAATCCTTTATACATACCTTCTCACCTTATCTCCTTTATTTTAGTGTACCATACATCTTCTCTTACAGCTCACCTTCTTTTATTACTTTCCCTCTTTCACATCTTATATCTTTTATCTTTCTCTTCTCTTTCTCTTTTTCCTCTCTTTTTTTCATCTTAGCATCTTAACTTTCTCTCTCCTCTACACAGTTTTCTGTTTTTTCTCTCCTTTTTCCTTTCTTTATGCTACTCTTAACACTTCCCTACTAAATCTTTGGAGGTAAATAATTTCTCTGCTTTTGCAGGTCTTTTTATAGCCTATCTGTTTCTATTTTCCTCTTTCACTTTAACACTCACTGGTTCTTACCACCCTCCTCTTCTTAAATTCTACCCTCTCCTCAGCTTTTTCTTTATCCTCTCTTGCCCTTTCTAGATACTACTCCAAAAATTTATAGTACAGTACAAGTTCTCCCACTACTTGTGCTATATAGCTCATTATTTTCGCCCATGATTTACGCATGCGCGCACCTAATATCGTGCATCTAGAGAGGGCACCCGATGGATCCGCTATTCCTGGAAGTTCCCGCCCCTATAGCCCCAAAGTTGGAAAGTTATCAGACTTGTACTATAACGATACCCTATTTTCTATTTCCCTTTTTCACTATACCTCTCATTCCTTTTCACCACTCAACCTTTCTGACCACACACCCCCTCTTAAATTCTAACTCTTCTTTCTCTCTGATCACCTTTTTATTTATCATCTCTTAAACTTTTTTATATGTTACTTTCTCGACCAGGTTATTAAATTGCTACCTTGTTCCCTCCTCTTTGCACCTTCCTGTTTATCATCTTTTGACCTTTCTATATACTACTTGCTACACCTCTCTACTAAGTCATTAGGAATATTAAATTTATCTGCCTATCCAGCTCTATTAATAGCCTATATATGCCCTATTTCCTCTTTCTCTTTAACACACACTACTCCATCTTACCACTCACCATCTCTCACCTCTCAGCTTGTCTTACCACTCACTTTTTCTAAAAACTGAACCTCTCAAGATGATAAATGTTGTTGGTAGAAAATTAAACCTTCTATTTGAAATTTTATGTTTTTACTTGAAAATTTAACTTTTTAGTTGAAAATTCTTGAATTTGATTAAAGATTCATCTTTCTTGGTAGTAAATTAATCCTTTTATTTAAACATTCATATTTTTAAGTTGAAAATTCAACTTTTTGCTTGATAACTCTTGAATTTTAATGAAAAATCACCTTTTTTAATAGTAAATCAATCTTTTTGTTTAAAAAATCACCTTTTTCAGTTGCAAATTTATCTGTTTCATTCAGATTTCTTCAACGGTATTAAAAACTCGTTTTTTATCAAAAAGTAAATCACTGTGGTTTAAAAATGTGAAAACTAAGTTTTAGAGTATAGCTATTTTTTTCAAAACTAAAAAAAGAATTTTTCTTTCCAATTAAAAATTTTTTTTTGATTGAGTCATATTAAATGTTATTAATAAATTCGTCTTTTTTGGTAGTAAATTAATCTTTTTGTTTGAACATTCATATTTTTAAGTTGAAAATTCAACTTTTTCCTTGAGATCTCTTGAGTTTCATTAAAATTTTTCTTTTTTGGTTGTAAATAAATTTTTGTTTAAAAATGCATCTCTTTCTCTTAAAAATGTATCTTTTTGGTTTGGAATATTTTAATGCTACTGAAAAAAATGTTTTTTTTGTTAGAAAATTTAAATTCTTTTTTAAAAATATATGATTCTAGTTGGAAATTCAACTTTTTGATTGAGAACTCTCGAACTTCATTAAAAGTTATTTATTTTTTGAATAAATTTAATCCTAAATTAGTGATTAAAAAACAGTAGAAAGTTACCCTGTTTGGTTCAAAGACATCTTTTGTTTTAAAATTTAAAAACTAACTTTTAATGTAGAACTGCTTTCTTAAAAATAAAATGAAATTTTCCTTATATCTTAGAAATGTAACTATTTGATTGAGATCAATTTAATTTAATTGATATATTAACTTTGTTGATAGTCAATTATTCTTTTTGTTTAAAAAATCATATTTTTAGTTAAAAATTCTAGTTTTAAATAACAAATTCTGAATTTGGTTAAAAATTCGTTTTTCATTTGAAAATTAATCTTTTTCGTTAAGAATTTTAAACATCAGTATAAAAGTAGAACTAATTTCTGAAAAATGTACTGAAAATAAATTTATGTTTGTTTGAAAATTCATATTTTCGAGTTGAAAATTCAACTTTTTAGGTAAGAACTCTCAAATTTTATTGATTTTTTTCATAATATAATTAATAATTAATTATTGAAAATTATTAGAAAGTTTACCCTTTTTGTTTAAAAAAACATCTTTTAAATTAAAAATTTAAAAACTAAGTTTTAAAGTAAAACTACTTTCGTAAAAATTAAATGAAAAAAAATGATGTTTTTAGTTGAAAATTCTTGTTTTGGTTGAGAATTCCTGAATTTAGTTAAAAATTCGTTTTTTCGTTAGAAAACTAATAATTTTGTAAGAAAATCAATCTTTTTGGTTAATAATTTTAAAACTCAGTTTTAAAGTAGATCTTATTTCTTAAAAATGTCCTAAATATTAATTTTAGTTTAATTAAAAATTCATATTTTTCAGTTGAAAAATCAACTTTTTGGTTGAAAATTCTAGATTTTAATCGAAAAATCGTCTTCTTTGTAAGTGATTTATTCTTTTTGTCTAAAAAGTCATCTGTTTTACTTGAAAATTCAACTTTTTAATTAAGAATTCTTGATTTTTGTCAATAATTGTTTTGTTTTCTTAGTAGAAAATTAATCCTTGTATTTGAAGATTCATCTTTTTCAGTTGAAAATTCAAGTTATTGGTTTAGAAATTTTTTATTTTGTTGACAGGATGTTCTTCTTTGGTATTAAATTAATCTTTTTATTGAAACATTAATTTTTTTAACTACAAATTAAGCTTTTGGGGTTAGAATTCTTAAATTTTATTCAAAATTCGTATTTTTTTTGGTAGTAAACTAAGCTTTTTTTTAAATGAATTTTTGTTTAGCTAAAAATTTAATTTTTCGTAGAATATCTGGAATTTTGATAAAAATTCGTTTTTTCGGTAGAAAATTAATCACTTTGTTTGAAAATTCATCTTTTTGGTTAACAATTTAACAAGTAAGTTTTAAGGTTGAACTACATTCTTAAAAATTCAGTTTTTGGTTGACGATAAAATTTTTGTTAAACATTCGTGTATTTGGTTGGAAATTGAAGTTCTTTGTTGAAAATTGCTTTTTTTATTAAAAAAAAATTTTGGTAATTGAAAATTTGCCTACTCCATTATTGGTCGAAAATGGTTTTCTTTTGAGTGAAAATTCAACTTTTTGTTAAAATGAAACTGTTTTGTTCAAAATTGTTTATTGTTGTTGTTGTTGAAAATTAATCTAGTTCAGTTAAATATTATACTTTTGGGTTGACAGTTTTTTTAATTTATTTGGATAATCGTATTTTTTCGTATAAATTAACTTTTTTTTATCAAAAATTCAGATTTTTATTTAATAATTCAACTTTTTTGTATTGGAAATTTGTCATTTTGTGTTGAAAGTTCAATAATTAAGTAAAAAAAACAAACTATTTATTAGAAAATTCCTTTTCGTTACGATTAAACTTTTTAAAGTTAAGAGTTAAACTATAATATTTTTAGTTAAAAATTTACCTTCTATATTGAAATAATTTAATATTAATCACATGAAATTTTCTATAATATTCAATTAGGCACATTTCAAAAGTTGCACTGAAAATCACTTTTTTATTTTAATTTTTTATTTATTACCAAATTATATTATTTATCATATAGTCACGTAGACAATAAATGCTTATTTGTAGCTTGATTCGCTATAAAAACAAAAAATTAGAATAAAATAAAAATTTAGTTTTATCGAAAGGCTAAGTTACTCTCGGGGGGGGTATAACCATATAAGCGGTTGACAATGAGGGGGTTGGGTGTAAAATCGCATAATATTAGTAAAGTTTTTAATGAATAATCTCTTTAACGTCTAACCATTTTCTCTCCCTTTTCTATTTTTCTCTTTATTTTCTCTTTTTCCTTTCTGCATTCTATTCTCTCTACCTCTACCATATCACACTTTTTCTGTTTGCTCCACCACCTCAATCTCAATCTATTATCCTTTTCCTCATCATCTTCCTCCGATTCCATAACCTTATCCATATTCTCTTACACCATATGTGTAAGGAAAAAGAAAATAAAGAGGAAGGAGGAAAGGTGAAAGAGGGGAGAGGGAAGAGGAAAGAGGAAAGAGGAAAGAGGAAAGAGGAAAGAGGAAAGAGGAAAGAGGAAATAGAATAGAGGAAAGAGGAACAATAAAGAGGGGTGGGTGATAAGAAAGGAATGGCTCAATAGAAGAAAGGAGGTATAAGGCCTAAGAATATTATCGTAAGCTCTAATGAGTCTCATTAGGAGAGAAAAAGCGTTGATTAAATTCCTTTATTAATCCGATACCTAAGTGTTATTTTTTTGTATTCTACAAACGCAGTAAAATACTAAAAATATCTCACGACAAGTACTTATAAACCAAATAAAAAAGGTAAAAATAACCTATTGAATATATCGAAAATGACAAGGGATGGGATTTTTTCTAAGGATTTATACCTATCTCGTAATCTTCCCCCAAGGCATCTGCCTTCAATTCGGACCCGATGGTCCATGTTTTCTCACTTCCAAAGTAAAGGTGGTTGGGGAAAGGTCGAGCCCGGCAATAAAGCGAGGCGTCCTCGTGGCCGCGAATGTATGGAAAAATATACAGGGTATATTACGAAAGTATTCAAAGCGAGAAACGTTTCGCACTAGCAGGTGCTGCCGACCATGCCAGACCAACTTGAAAAACGAAACTGGTGTGCGAAATGGAATCGAATATTCTTGCTTCTCAATTGTTGGATTAAGTTTTTCTTCCTTTCTTGAGGTGCACTGGTTGGACGGATAATATTACATTTATGAGATATTTTATATGGTTAATTCTCTTAACCCTTTCCGGCATACATTTTTCAGGGAAACAAGTTTTCATGAAAATTGGCACATAGGGGTTTTTGGGGTCGCTGATTACGAATCCGAACTCAGATTTTGAAAATTCAAAATGGCGGGTCCAATATCGCGGCTAAGGTTTGGCATATTTTTTTATTATTTCTCAAAATTGGTATACGCGGGTTTTTGGGATCACTGATCACGAATCTGAACTTAGATTTAGAAAATTCAAAATGGTGGATCCAATATGGCGACTTAAATTTTAAGTATTTTTGGTATTTTTAAAAGAATTGGTATACAGGGTTTTTTTGGAGTCGCTTATCACGAATCCGAACTCAGATTTTGAAAATTCAAAATGGCGGGTCCAATATGGCGACTAACGTTTGGCATATTTTTTCTGAAAATTGGTATACGGGAGTCTTTGGGATCACTGATCACGAATCTGAACTTAGATCTAGAAAATTCAAAATGGTGGATCCAATATGGCGACTTAAATTTTAAGTATTTTTGGTATTTTTAAAAGAATTGGTATACAGGGTTTTTTTGGAGTCGCTTATCACTAATCCGAACTCAGATTATGAAAATTAAAAATGGCGGGTCCAATATGGCGGCTAACGTTTGGCATATTTTTTTCTGAAAATCGGTATACGGGAGTCTTTGGGATCACTGATCACGAATCTGAACTTAGATTTAGAAAATTCAAAATGGTGGATCCAATATGGCGACTTAAATTTTTTAATATTTTTGGTATTTTTAAAAGAATTGGTATACAGGGTTTTTTTGGAGTCGCTTATCACGAATCCGAACTCAGATTTTAAAAATTCAAAATAGCGGGTCCAATATGGCGGCTAACATTTAGAATATTTTTTGATTTTTCTAAAAATTGGTATACGGGGTTTTTGGGATCACTGATCGCGAATCTGAACTCAGATTTTGAAAATTCAAAATGGCGGATCCAATATGGCTGGCAAAATTTGGATTTTTTTTTTAAATTGGAGTTCAGGGATTTTTCGTATCTCTGATCACGAATATGAACTTAGATTTTAAACAATCAAAATGGCAGGCAAAAATTCAAAATATTTCTGAATTGTTTTTTGAAAGTTGGCACAGACTCCAAAAATCCTTGTACTCTAATTTTTTAAAAAATCCAGAAAGCTTTATTATTTTGACTGCCATATTGGATCCGTCATTTTAGATTTTCGAAGTCTGATTTCATATTCGTGATCCGCGACCCCGAAAACCTCTGTATACCAATTTTTAGAAAAAAATCCAAAAATCTTCCAAGTTTCGGGCGTCATTTTGGATTCACCATTTTAAATTCCCAAAATCTGAGTTCATAGTCGTGATCACTGACCCCAAAAACCCCTGTATATCAATGTTCAAATAAAATCCAAAAATAATCCCAATTTTGGCAGCCATATTGGGTCCGCCATTTTGAATTTTCAAAATATAAGTCCAGATTCGTATTCCGCGACCCCAAAAGCCTTAAAGTACCCATTTTCATTAGGATATAATGGACAGTTTTTTTCAATAATTAATTTTTTTAACAGAAAAGGCTTTTTTTCATCTTTGTTTGTAAGTATTAACAAATTATTTTTAAAATTTAGAACCTTCGCGCAAAAATTTCAATTTTCTATCATCCTTTGAGCATGAAATTAAAATAAAATCTTGTAAAATCCAATAAAATCTATTCTGAAATCGCAAAAAATTATATGAAAGAAGGTGGGAATACGGTATTCCCACCATGCCGCGAAGGGTTAAAATGAATAAATTATCACTTTTTAAATATCAAAACCATAAGACTGTTTTATAGGATCCCAAAAAAATCCATTAGTGAAAAAATGGGTTTTGCGAGATTTTAGCGCTAATTATAACTTTTTTTGCATTTTTTTAAAAATAAAAATTGTTTCTGGCACATAAAAGGCCATTTGATACTGATAATTATATATTCACGTGAATTGTTTAAACAAATTATTATTGTTTTCAGCATGTTACATTTTTTTCTTAAATCTTTGACTGTTTTTCAATTTTCATTAGGCGTAACTGATTAATTAATTATATTCAGCAAAATTAATTGTTTAAACAAATTATTATTGTTCATGGCTATCTTCATCTATGGCAATGTCTAATAGTTGCGTTTTTTTCCGCAACTTTTACCTTTCTGTTTTTTTTCTTAGTGAGGTAAGAATTAATGAAATTGAAAAAAAAATTATTTAAACAATTTAATATTGCTATTAACTATCGTTTCTTAGATAAAAGTTAGAAATTGGCCGTTTATTCTCAAATCTGTAACTTTGCAACGCTTAAAGGTTTTATAAAAAACCTCAAATTTCTAGCACTTATCTAAGAAAAGATAGTCTTGAACAATATTAAATTGTTTAAAGAACTTTTTTGTCAACTTTGATTAATTATTATGTCACTAAGTGAAAAAGGACAGAAAGGTAAAAATTGCCGAAAAAACCGCAACCATCAGATATTGCTTTTATAGATGAAGATGGTCATAAACAATAATAATTTGTTAAAACTATTATTTTCGCTAAATTTAATTCATTATTAAGTCACACCTACTACAAAATAGAAAAACAGTTTAAAATGTTAGAAAAAATCGCAGCATTCTACCAGCCAGGCAAATAGAATATTATTAACAATGATAATAAATTGTTTAAACAATTACTTTTGTTAATTTTAATTCATTTTATTTCACTTCCATTGAAAATTGGACAAGAAGTGAGAAATTTAAGAAAAAACGGCATCTTTCTAGCATTATTCAAATAGAATGCTATTAATAATAATCAATTGTTTAAACAATTTTTTTTTACTATAATTAAGTACTTAGCTGATTCAATTGAAAATACGACAAAAGTGAATTTTTTTAAGTTGCAATTTTATGGAATTTTTCTAAAAGAATATGATTGAAAGTAATGATAAATTGTTTAAACAATTACTTTTGTTAACATTGATGAACTATCAGTTCCCTCTTATTTAAAATTTTACAACAAGGGGACAATTTAAAAAAACGCGTCTTTCTGACTATTATATGAGAAAATTACTAAAAGGAATAATAAATTGTTAAAAAATATACGTGAACATCTAATTATCAATGTGTAAGGGAGTTCGATTGGGGTGGGTGAAAGTGGGTGAAAGCGAGTGGTAAAAATGTATGATCAGATACTTGTATTTTTTTCTAACACATTGTACGGCTCATATAAACTCGAGATTGTGCAGAATGACGTTAAATGCGTTTTTGAGTGAGAATGTTGAGAACTTTTCTAGAATATTGTAGATTTTTCCAGAATGTTCTAGAATATTTTATAAGATTTTAAAATTTTGGAAAAGACCTACGAAAATATGTGACTGTAATTGGTCCAGAATGTTCTGAACTGTTCTCGAAATTTCAAGAATGTTCTGAGAAGTTTTGCAATATATCAAATAATTAAAATTTTTAAAAATAATTCTTATCGGTCTAGAATGTTCCAGATTATTCCAAAAATTACGAGATTGATCTGGAAAGCTCTAAGATATATTAAAATGTTTAAAATTATTTATAAAAAATTTTAGACATTCGGGAACGTTCTAATTTGTTTTGAAAATTTCTAGAACATTCTGAAAAAATGACCAAATATATCCAAATGCTGAAAATTATTTTTAAACCATTATAGTTGGTCCAGAATGTTTTAGATTGCTCTATACATTCTTAAAATAATTTAAAGTAATAAAAAACTTATTGCAATATTTAAAATCAGCTGAAAATGATTTTAGTCGGTTCAAGATGTTCTAGAGTCTTCTCAAAGTTTCAAAAATGTTCTGGGAAGTTTTGCAATATATAAAAATACTTATAATTATTGAAAATAATTCTTATCGGTCTAGAATATTCCAAAATATTTTAAAATTTTCGCGAATAACCTAAGAAGCTCTCAAACATATTTAAATGTTTAATATTATTTATAAACAATTTCAGACATTCTAGAACGGTCTAGATTGTTTTCGAATTTCTAGAACATTCTTAAACAATTATAAAATATATTGAAGGTCTTAAAATTATTTATAAATGATTATGGTTAGTCTAGAATGTTTTAGATTGTTTTGAACATTCTTAAATTAATTTTAAAAATTGTTAAATTTATTTAAATATTTGAAATCAGATGAAAATTATTTTAATCGGTCCAAGAGGTTCTGGAGTCTTCTCAAAATTTCAGGAATAATCTGGGAAGCTGTATAATGTATCCAAACACTTCAATTTATTAGAAAATAATAATTATTGGCCTAGATAATAAAACTAGAAACGTAGTATATAAGCAAGTAGTGTCAGTGAAAATTAAAAAAAAATTGTTTATAAAATTGTAAATTTATTTATATGCATATATGAGAATTTAACAATTCCTTTATTTTATAATTCGGTCAATTCATATTTTCGGAAATTTTTATCGCTATTTTGTGATTTTTCAAATAATTTCTTCGTTCTTTTGTATCAGTCCCAGATATTCAAATATGAAGTTGTTAAAATAAAATTGTTTTGTTCAAAATTGTTTTTTGGTGTTGTTGTTAAAAATTAATCTAGTTCAGTTAAATATTATAATTTTTGGTTGACTCGAATCTTTTTCTCCGCTAGAGGTCGGTCAGCTTTCACAGCCCCGTAACCCTCTAACTTTTCTTTCAAGAGGTCGGTCCGCTTGCAAACAGCCCCGATACTCTCTTCGAGTCTCTCTCTCTTCCAAAGGACTCCTCATCCTTCACCTATGCCTGGTCCCAACCAAAAACGCCGTTCCCGTCCCTGCAAACAGACGCTCATTCGCCGTCGCCTTGCAGCCTTCCTCGCTTCCTTCAACGCAGACCACTGAGACGAGCGACAGTGACCAGCGGGCCCCGGTAGTGCCCCGATCTTCAAGCAGCATCCAGAAGCCGCCGCGATCCTGCACACCTGGGCCTCGGTCTCCACCGGCCCCCTAACCAGTCCAGCGAGAGCAGATCAGATCACCAAGCTGCATCTCGTCGTCGCCACCGTCCAGCGACGCTGCACCAGCGGGCCTCGATTTTCATCGGCCCAAACTATTCCGCCTCGCCAGCGCCAGGTCAGTGCGCCAGGGGTAGTGCCCCGATCTTCAAGCAGCATCCAGCAGCCGCCGCGATCCTGCACACCTGGGCCTCGGTCTCCACCGGCCCCCTCACCAGTCCAGCGAGAGCAGATCAGATCACCAAGCAGCATCTCGTCGTCGCCACCGTCCAGCGACACTGCACCAGCGGGCCTCGATTTTCACCGGCCCAAACTAGTCCGCCTCGCCAGCGCCAGGTCAGTGCGCCAGAAGTCGGCCTACCCTCGCCAGACACCAGACAGACAACTTCGCAGCATCATTTCACTCGCCTCGGTTTCTATCGGCCCAAAACAGTTTGCCAAGCTAGTACCGTGTCAGAGCCCCACTAGCTTTCATTGGCAAACATCAACGTCTCCCAACAACACAGTAGATCCAGGTTGGATCCAACACTATCCCCACAACCCACCTTCTATCAAATTGGCGGCCCAAACGTGGGGCTCGGAATTTTGAATTCTTGAGCATCGGCAGGGGTCGACGCCGAACCAGATGATCCGCTCACCGACGACGCAACGCCGAGCACCAGACAGGCCACCCAGGGCCATGGCCACTAGAAGCACCCCGGTTTCTTAGTCTACGCCTCGAGACTTAGTGGCGCTCAACAGCACTCAACCAGCCGAGAATGAAGAAGGGTCCCAGAAGAGACCAAACTCGCCACCAGCCTACGACGAGGCCGCAGCCAGGCCTTCATCATCTGCACGGGGCAGAAGCCGCTCTTTACCACGGTTAACGAGAAACTCCAATCGGGTTTTGTTCCAAGAACCCGAAAGAGAACCTGGACCGCTGCCAGGGCCAAGCAGCAGAGCAGACCTGTATTCATTCCACGAGTGCCACCGCTGCCAGCGCCTAGCCTGCGCCAAAACCACCACGGCAGTGCCACTACTGCCCAGACAGGCACTTTCACCGGGACGACCCAATATTGAAGACTCGGCAGCCCGACGCAGCCCCGGCTAACTAGCGGACACGAGCCGCGGAGGGCGAAGCCGCGCCCCCGGCACCAGCACCAACCGCACCAGCTTCATAGGCTGCCTGCGCAAGCAGCAGCAACCGAGATGGAAGACGAACAGCCCATCATCCATCTGCCCGGTCAGGCGACCGGGCCCACCATTGCCGAAAGCGTCGGCGGAGAGGGACTTGCCGAAAGCGTCGGCGGAGAAGAAATCGCCGAAAGCGTCGGCGGAGAAGGACTTGCCGAAAGCGTCGGCGGAGTATGAATTGCCGAAAGCGTCGGCGGAGAAGAAATTGCTGAAAGCGTCGGCGGAGAAGGATTAGCCGAAAGCGTCGGCGGAGACAACCTCGTCACAGCCGTTGATTAAACATCGGACGATGGTGAGAAACCACGTCCAGCAGCAGACAGGATTCCCGTCCGCAACCTAGTCGCGGGGAGCGGAGACGCGGGATCCCAATGTGAACCAGCTACAGCCAGTATAGCACCTGGGAAGGCGCTATTAGCAGAACCATCAGACGAAGAACCGGATGAATTTTTCGACGAGGAGAAGCCAGAGCAGCGCCTCGGTAACGCCAGGGGGCGTTACAACCTTCGACGAGTGGAACCGATCGACTACCGAGACGCCCGGCCGTATCAAATGTAGAGAGTCCGCCGAAACGCGATTCACTTTTATTTCCTTCGCCCCCCCCCCCCCGGTATTTCTCGAAAATTTTTTTTACTCACATAGGTTAAGCGAGGTCTATCCGGGAAGGGGTAGACTTGATATAGTCACTTCGGTCCCATAGTGTTGAGAGCCATCAGCAAGCAATTTGCTGGAATAAATCCCCGCTCGTGTTTACTCACGTAAACCCGAGCTGGGACAATTTTCCGGCTTAATTTCTTTCTAATGGCCTCTTTACGACCTCACTTAACCTTGTGAGTCTTAGACTCAATGGGAGAAAGAGCGAGAGAAGCCGTAAAAGGCCATCTGGTCGGCAGCTGCACGGGAAGGATTCCCCGTCCCATGGCTAGCCTGGCCAGCATGGCCGTGACTCATCAAATTAAGTGCCTTCTCTCTCGCTTACTCCTCTACCCTCGCGAGGAAAGCTGACAGCGGCTGCCAACTTTGCGTTGGCAAAACGATACCCTCCCGAAATTAAAAATTGAAACAAATATTTTTCTATTATTATTTCACTGTTATTTACATTCCGGGGGAAGGCCGAGCAAAGGAGATTAATCTCTATTAGAATAATAATCGCGCGCGCTATAGTGTAAATTTTATTGTATATTATTGTAATTCTGTTTCCTTGAACTTTTATTATGTTTCTTTTGCTTTGTCGGCGTTTTTATTTTTATTTTCTAATTTTTTGTATTCTCATTTTTAATATCATTCTCCTTCGTTTTTAATTTAATGATGTTGATGCCTCCGAAACGCCCCTCCACCTCTCTCGAGATTCACCGAGAGCTCCGCGCCAATCGACGGCCGGCAGCCTCTCGGACCTGCGGCTTAAAAGACTGGTGCATCGACCCGAAAAGAGACTCTCGCTCAGACTCCCGCTCGAACTCTCGCTCCGAGCATTCCGCTCAGACAATCTCTTCGGACTCACCATCCTAAGAGAACCTCACGATCTTTGTATCACTTTTTTTTGAGCAATAGAGTTTCTAAATTTAAAATCAATTCCAGTGTTTCTTTAAACTTCCTCTCCCTTCCTCCTTAGTGGCGGTTTGCTTTGAATAGCCCCGTCGAGCCATTGCTCTTTCTCTCTCTCTCGCACCTATCCGATTCCCCAACCATCCCTCCTACCACGGAGTCTCTCTCTCTCTCTCACACCTAAGAGGTCGGTCAGCTCTCGCAGCCCCGTTATCTTCGCATCTTTACTAGAGGTCGGTCACCTTGTATCACTGTATGATAAATATAATTATTATATCTATATGTAAAAACAATGTATAGGATAAATCATACAATATTGAAGAAAATTTAAAATTTGAAATTTGAAATTTAAAGTTTAAAGTTTAAAATTTAAGATATAAAATTTAAAATTTAAAGTTTATTCTCTTGAAAACTGTCAAAATTATTTTTAAGCTCCTAAAGATTAGTTTTGAAGTCTTAGAAAATCTACATTTCGAAACATGTTTTAAAGTAAAAAATTCGAGTGAATTCAAGAAATATTTACTATTCTTGAGTTTACTCAATTTTTATTTGTTTTTACTTTCTAATCTTACGAGTATGAAACATTTTGCTTTGAAATCTTACAAACTTATTTTCGAAACTGTAGAAAATCGTTTTATATGTTTAAAAATCTTTTCTAATTTTCTCTTACAGTTTATTTTTTAAAAAGAAAAATAGTAAAAACCTCCACACGAATATAAGGAAAATTCTTTTTTTTAAATCTTATGAGACCTTCTAAACCTTCTGTTCTCTAAAATCTATTACAAATTTTGCATTCATGCTGCAAAATCTTAAAAACTTATTTCAAATATTTCAGATTCTTCTTTGAAAATTTTTGAAATCTTTTTAAATACGCTCTTAAAATTAATTTTTCGAAATCAAAAAGTAGTTTAATTTTTTCTGAAAGCCTGAAAAATTGTCTGTCAAATATTTCTTAAACTAACTAAACATTTTTTTAGAATTATGTAATAATGCAAAGTTACCAAAGTTTACTTTAAAATCTTTTAGACAGTTTATAAAAATTTTAGGAATCAATTAAAAATGTGTTACGATCTGTTTTTCAATTTTCTATCGCAACTCCTTACAAAACAATCATTTCGAAATTTACCATGAATGTTAAGAGCTTTTTTTCATTTTCTTAACATCCTGGTAAAATCGATTTTACTTAAAAAATTTGTAAATCTTGAAAAATTAAAAATATTGTCTCTAAGTATGTATAATTAATGGAATTAATTCGATAAAAAAAGGGCAGAAAAAACCTAATGGAAAAATTCACCCTGTCATTTTCACAATAATTACACGGATAAACCTTTTTCTTTATACAACATTAAGAGGTTGTTAACAGTAACTCATAAATTTAAGTTTTCAAGAAAAATGAGTAATTTTGCATTAAAATTTACAATAATTGATTAAAATTTAAAATAATTAATTAATTAAAAATATTATAAATATTAATAAGATTAGTATTATCGATTTATTTAAAAATATAACTGTTTGGTTGTAAATTAACTTTCTGGTTGAAAATTTATATTTTCAAGTTAAAAATATAACTGTTTCAAAAAAAATATATAGTCTTTTTGAAATTATTTTTTGCTTGAAAATTTTATTCTTTGGAAAAAAATTTTATGATTTTCTTTAAAAATGAATTTTTTTCTAGAATAAATTTTTTGGTTTAAAAACTTATTCTGTTCGGTAAAAATTTAACTGTTATGTAGAAATTTTTATCTTTTTGACTTGAATATTCAAGAGCTTGGCTGACATTTTTTTTTCTTCTTGACTGAAAAATCTTTCTAGATTAATATGTATATTAATTTTTTTGTTACAAATTTATAATTTCATGTTAAAAATATTAATGATTTAAAAAAATCTTGTCCTTTTGGAATGAAAATTCATCCTTTTTTTGGTTCATTAGCCGACTGTCATATTTTTTATTCAAACTTCATTTTAATTAAAATTAATACATAAATTTAAAAAAGTATGTCAACAATTTCAATTATTTTTTAGTTAAACATTTTATTATTGGGTTAAAAATTTAATCATTTTCTTTGAAAAATAATTTTTTTTTTAAATTAAATGGTTTTGTTAAAGTCATTCCTTTTGGTAAAAAATTCAATTGTCCTGTCGAAAATTCTTCTTTCTGACTTGAAAATTCAAGAGTTTGGTTGACATTTTTTTTCCTTCTTGACTAAAAAATTTTTTTGTTAAAAATTTCAACTATTTTATTGAAAATTTGTCTCTTTCGTTTGAAAATTTGCATTTTTAATCATTATTAATTCAATCTTTCTTGAGAAAAAATGCAACTTTTTAGTTAAAAATTAATCTGTTTAGGTTGAGGCTTTAACAGTTTTATAGAATTCTTTTTATTAATTCAACTGCTTTCAATTTGTAATAAGAATCTTTTTTGGTCGATATATTAACTTTTACATTTTTTTAATGTAAATTTACCCGTTTTTTAACCCAATACTTCAATTTTCTAACAAATTAAACTATTTTAAAATTAAAATGAAATAATAATTTTTTACCAAAAAAAGATAAATCCTCATGAAAAATACAAAAGTTGATATTTCAATCGAAAAATGTCTTAATTATAAATTAAAAACATTTGAATTAATAAGAAAAAAAGAAGTTTTCACCCAAATAATTAGACTGTGAATTTTCAACAAAAAAATTAATTTACAATTGAACAGTGGAATTATTTTTTAGGTGAAATTATAAATTTTGCACAAAGTAGTATAACTTTCAACCAAGTAATGAAATTTTTAACCAAAAAATATCAACTCTTATCAAGAAATGTAATTGCTGATATTTCAACAAAAAAAGAGAAATTTATAGTTAAAAGTTAAATTTTCGAACCAAAAAGACGAACTTTCAACAAAATAGTTGAAATATTAATCAAAAAATATTTTTGTTTAACGAAAGATTTAATCAAATAATAAAAATTTTTTACAAAAAAAATAATTGGAGGTTAAAATGGACTATTTTTAATAACTTTTCTTGAACAAATAATCAATATAAATGCGAAAGAAGAATTATTTATAATAATTCAAATTGAATTAATGCCTCTGGATTTTCTTTGTTTTTGGTCGAAGCTGTAAATTTCATCATAGAAAATGAACTTGCAAGTGGTGGAGCTCTACAAAATCTCTGTGTAAACACAATAAAAATGTCGAAGGCGGTTTAATAACCTGCGCACCTGTTCTATGTCGTAAATTGAAAGCAACCGTTATTTTCCAAGACAAAGTGTGCACAAGCTAATTTTTATAATGGAACACGTTGTCTTCACACACCGTACAACGCATTGAAAAATTTTAATTTACAAGGTAACACCTTAACCTTATTCCATGCGATACAATTTTTATCAGGTATAAAAACTAAATTGGATTTCATTTTTTGGTAGCTAAAGTAGTTATTCTAACTAAATTGCGAGTTCATTTCTTTTTCAATTCTAAAGTCGTTGTAGAACTTTATAAAACATTTTTCAGACCCTCCCCCTCCCCTCTCCCTCCATCTCCATCTCCCTCTCCCCATACCTCTCCCTCTCCATCTCCCTCTTTCTGTTTTTCTCCCTCTTTCTGTTTCTCTCCCTCTTTCTGTATCTCTCCCTCCTCTCCCTCTCCCTCCTCTCCCTCTCCCTCTTCGCTTTTCTTTATCAAGAACATCGTTCACCGCTCCCCTTTACTATTTTGGCTTCATAATTCTTCTAAAATGCTCCCCTCTTCATCCTTTTATCTCAACTACACTCCCATCGTCATAGCTCTTACAAAACATTTTCCTCAACTACCCTCCTTCTCTACCTGCTCTACTTTCTTTTTCTAATCCTTGAAAAAACCTCCCATTTCCGCCCTATCATCAAAAACCTCTACCAAAATTCCTACTTTATTTTCTGTTCCCTGTTTCAGCTCTCCTCTACTACTCTTTCTCTTAAATCCTTCTTAAGACACGCCTCTTTCAACCCTTTGATCCCTGTTGCTATTCTAGCATAATATGCTATAATAATATGCTATATATTATATATTATATTATAATTATATTATAATACGAGGGTGGATTGATAAGTTTCCGGCCTGACCAAGAGATGGCGCCACTAGGCCTACCTTGAGGTGGCGTTCTATAGTACCATCCTTAGATAG
>NC_046666.1:14550215-14580940 GCF_010883055.1 Belonocnema kinseyi | reverse complement strand
CTAGAACACCGCTATGAGAAATGTATCAGTCTTGGAGGAGATTATGTTGAGAAATAAAAAAAAAATTCTTAAAAACGTTGTTTTTCTTGGTCAGGCCGGAAATTTATCAATCCACCCTCGTATATTATATTATAATGCTATATAATAATACTATCCCTACATCAGCTGCCACCTCTGCTTCTCATCAGTACTATATTTTATATTTAATTCTTTCTCAATCCTTAGAACTGTCCTCTTATCACTGACACTTTCCCATCGTCAGATCTAACCATCTACCTTAACTCCCATAATTTACTAACATCCTTTTCCTCATTTTCCTACTATTTTAACTCACTAATCCTTATATATTCACCTCTCTTCTCTTTTAATAGTACTACCACAATCCATTAACCCTCTTTGTTGATCTACTTCTTCCTTCGACCCATATAACCTTTAGATTATTACTTTCTCTTCCTAATATTTATAAAATAATACTATACCTATAATACTATACCTATACTATACCTCTTCGACACCCGAATAATTTATTAAATACTACTCTCAAATACGATTTTATCTTTGGAAAACCCCCTCTGCCCTATTCCTCTACTTTTTCTTTCACTGAATGATTTTAGAATCACTATTCTACTCCTTCACTGGCGGCTCACCCCTGTCACTTTCCTACTCCCATAGGCCAAACAACCCTCCTTTATCAACTTCTTCACTTTTATTAACTGTATATTTAGACTTCTCTGCTTTTTTCTACTATTTTCTTTCTCCGATTTTTCTAATGTTTATCCCTGTGCGCCTTTTCATTCTAAGCACTTTTGCATCGTCAGCCCTGACTACTCTTTACTCCTAACATTTCTTGTTTTCAACTGTCCACTTTCCCCTTTATTTTACTGTTTTTGCTACCTAATCCTTCTACAATATACGACCTCTACTTTGTTACCATCATTCTGAAACAATCATAACCTCAACTAACCGTCACGATACCAACCTTCTTACTAACTGTCCCATATACTTCTTCCCTTTACTCTTTTCTCTCAACAATCCCTAATCCAAAGCCTAATCTTTTTCTAAAATGTTTCACAGCATACAATCTTTTTATCACCACTCTTCAAGCATCATAACCTCAAATACCTATCTGCCCCAGGCTTATGCTTTTGTGTATCCTTAATACTTTAAAAATATTTACCTCTTTATCTTCACATTACTCTATCAGATCCTTGTTCCTACTCAAATCCTTCCATCTCCGTCCTCTTGACGACGCCTTTCTCCTATCGTGATATTCCCAACTACTTTTGTTACTCAACTCACTCCTTTATAAACTGCCTCATCTGTTCGCCCTGCCTCTCTTCTATTTTATTTTCGTTTATCTACCTTTCTAACATCCTTCTTTTGTTGCTTCTCATCACCGGCACTCTCCTATTGGCATAGCCTTTAATACTCGAGTCTCTCAACACCTCTTTATCGTCTCCTGCCTCCTCTGCCTTTCCCCTTTTCTGTTTTCTCCCCTTTTTCCTTATTAAATCTAACTATCTTTGACCTCTGATCCAAAACCTTCTTCAATCATCATAGTCCCAAGTACTCCTCTTCCTCATCCCTCTCCTTTATGGACTGCCTTATCTATTCGCTCTGCCTCTCCTCTAAATCCTTTTTTTACATCTACCTTTCTGAAATCGTTTCTGTGCTACGTCTTATCACCGCCACTCTCCTATTATCATAGGCATTTCCACTCCAGTCCATCAAACCTTATTTAAAATCACTTGCCTCCACTGCCTTTGACTCTCTACTGTTTTCTGTCCCTTTTCCTATTAAAATTCTGATATCTTTGACCTCTTATACACAACATTCTTTTATTGGCATACTCCTAACTAATCCTCTCCCTCAACCCCTCCTTCACAAACTGCCTTATACATTCGCTCTGCCTTTCCCCTATATTCGCTTCTTTCATTTTTCTTTCTAATATCCTTTCTTTCCTACTTTTCATTACCGTCACAATACTATTATCATAGTCCTTACTAATCCAGTAGCTCAATCCCCATTTATATTCACCTGCCTCCCCTGCCCTTACCCTCTACTGTTTTCTTCCCCTGGTCATATTAAAAGCCTACTTTCTTCAAACTCTTATCCACAACATTTATTCATCGTCATATTTTGTAACTACTACTCTTCCACGACACCGGTCTTTATGAAATACCTTTTCCTGTGCCTCTTCACTCTCCTCTCTACTCTTTTCTCCCCTGTATCCTTCTGAAAATTTTCCCTATTTACCCTCTTATCACCACCACTTTCCCGTCGGCACTGGCCTTACCACTCATTTTCCTCAACAGCTCGTCTCTATTACGTATTTCTTTGTGCCTTTTCCTATAGTTTTTACCCTCTATCCTTCTCCACTCACATCCCCTCCTCATTCTTGACAATTAATCCATCTCCATCTCCCTTCTTCCTACATCTCTTGTCATTGTGTTTCTCGTAACTTTTCCCTCACCAATATTGCTTCCTTTTCCATTCCCCAGAAGGTAATTTTCTGATTGATTTTTGCAAAAAAATCTAGTTTTTAATTTTTACAATTTTTTGGTTTCTATTAAGTTTACGACAACTTCAAACCACCTTACGTGATGCGGAACAGCTCACTTTGATCTAATTCAGGCATTTGTTTTGTGGAATTCTAAGTTGGTTACCTGAAAAAGAGGAAAATCAAAAATAGTGAATGGGCTTATCAGATAATACAGATGATGTTATAGGCTTGGTATAAAAAATTCTTTAAAAAAATTCAATTTCTTTGACACAATAAAACAATTTTATGAATTCAGTGACACTTTTAGGATTTTCTTTTCAAAATTAATATTTTAAAGTCCGGAAACACCAGCTAATTTTTATAGCCATAAAACTCATATTTATTTTTCTTTGTATAAAAAGACATTCTCGATAGCATTCCTTTTAACTGAAATTTAGATTAGGAAGTTTCTGCTTTGGCGATTTTTTTTCGGTTTGCGCCTTTAATTAAGCGCTAATGTTTATTAATTAAAAGAAGCTCCCGCCCGCGAAGACCGTAAGCTTCCGTCTCCTATCCCGTAGAAGCGAAACCGCAAGGCCTGACCGGCGGTTGTCGCATGTATATGTAGATTGCATAAGCATACATGCATGTATGTATGTGCGTACCAACAATGCAAAACGCGATATTGGAATACATTTGCATCGCGGATATTAAATTGCCAATGGTGTTTTTTTTTCTTTCTTTCTTCTTTTCTTTTGTAGAAACATTGATTAGCTGCAATTCTGTAATTTTGCATTTTTGCCCGTGAGTATACTAAATGTAAAAAATCAAATGAGTTTCTTTTTTTTTAATTTTCTCTTTTTTCCATATTTTTGAAAAACTTCCACTTGTTCTCCTGATCTTTTGAAATATAGGATGTATTGAAAAAATATATATTTACTAAAATGTGCTTACGAACTATAAAAACCAGTCCTTGTTTTACATTGCGATATTATTTCGTACAAAACTTTCTACTTATTAAATTGGTTATTATATTCAATTGATATTTTTGAATTTAAATGCAAAATGTTATTTATTTATTATTTAAATTAAATACGTAGAGCAGAAACATTTTAAATATTCTGAAAATATAAAAACTGGAGACAGATGTTATTATTTAATATAAAATTGAGACGGTTAAAAAAATATATAATAATTTTTAAAAAATACATTAGATAATGAAAATATTTTAGTCAATTATAAAAAGTTAAACAAATTAAACATTGGACATTCGCAGCTCTTTTAAAACCTAATGATTATGAAGATCAAGTCAACTTTATAATTCTAAGTATATCAAATTGAAGAAATTTCGAATGTAAACTACTAAAATTAAGGATCTTTCGATTGCAAAATTTAAATCTGTTATCCAATTAAATATTTACAAAAATTTAAAAAAAACCTTTAATTTTTAAGATTTAAAATTGAAGTTCTACCACTTTGAAGACTTCCAGATAAATATTCTTTAATTTCAGAATTATATAATTGTGAATTATTTGATTGTTAAGATTGATGTTTTAATAGTAAGAAGATTTGATAAATATTAATAAGGGTCAGACTTTAACGAAAAGTTTAATTTTAACAAACTAATTTAATTTATAATAAATTTGTTAAAATTTTAATCAAAATGTCGATTTCCCAACCAACAAATAAAAATTCCCTAGTAGAAACCCAGTGACACAAAATTTGGCGACGTCTTTAAGACATCGTTACGACATATTTACGACAACTTTACGGCATCCCATGTCCATGCCGTTACAGTGTCTTTACGATATCTTAAAGACATCGTCAGATCATACGACATATTTACGATATCGTAAAGACGACTTAATGACATGGGCATAGGATGTCGTAAAGTTGTCGTAAAGATGTCGTAACGATGGAAAAAAATTTTACGATAAAGGATCAATTTTTAACTGAAAAAGACTAAATTTAACAAAATAGTTAAAATTTTGACCAAAAAGATAACTCACCACCTTAGTTTATTTTTTCAATTAGATTATTAAATATTCAACGAGACAGATGAATTTTTAACTATACAGTTCGATTTTTAAAGAAAAATATATAATTATGAAAATTTATTTTTTGATAGCAAATTTGATTATTTTTAGAAAATTTTACTATTTTCAACAAAGTACATAAAATTTCTACGACGCATTTGCACTTCAAACCCGTAAATATGAATTGTTAAGAAAAAAATTAGTTTTGAATTAAGAAGTTAAATTTTTACTGAATTGCTTTATTATTGACCAACTAGTTAAATTTTTTATAAAACTTTATTTTAAATCAAGAAGAATAACTTTTAAGAAAAAAAATATCATTTAAAAAAAAACAAGAATTCTCAAATAAATAGATGAATTTTTACATCAAAAAATTTGATTTGTTTGAGAAATGATGAATTTGAAACAAAAACATGTTTTTTATACAAAAAACTTAAATTCTTAATACAAAAATTCACAATTTTAGCAGAGAATTTAGTTTTTAACCAAATATTTGAATTTACGACCAAATAGTTCAATTTTTACTAGCAATGATTACATTTTAACGAAAGAGATAAATTTGCAAATATAAAAAATTGTCTACAAATTAATTAAATTTTCAATCCAGGTATTTGAATTAAAAGAAATATATATATATATATATATATATGTATATAAATCATTTTATACCGAATTCCTTAACTTTTCACCAAATTGTTTAATTTCAAGCCAGACTTCTAAGTAAATTTCGAACAAACAAGAAGTAATTTCATTAAAACAGTTCAAACCTAAAATAAATCAAACTGTAACGAAACAATTGAGTTTTAAATAAAAAACGATGAATTTCTAACCACCAAAATAGGATTTTTCAACCCGAAATGGAATAGTTAAATTTTTTTTCGAAATACTATTTCTCAACCAATAAAATCGAATTTCCAAAAAAATGTTTAAATTTCCAACTAAAAGGTTTCAGAATTCAAATAACTAACTGAAAGCAGTTTAAAGTATCTGGTTAAAACCATTATATCAAACATAATAAATTTAATTACACTCTTAAATTTTTTAAGGAAAAAGATCAATTATTGAACGGGAAGATTAAATCTTTACTAAACAAGACAAATTGTTAAAAAAAATTTACGATTTTTAAACAAAAAATCATGCATTTTGAAACTGAATTGTTGAATTTCTAACTAAAGAAGTTCAGTTTTCAATCAGAAATTGAATATTTAAATATTTATTGAACAAAAATTAATTTTCAACTTTCAACAAGAAATATGATAGTAGACTTCTCAACCAAAAGGAATTTAAACTAAAAGCAGTTGAATTTTCTTATTTAGTAATATTATTAAAGTTTTTACATTTAATCGAAGACCCTGAAAAAGTGAAAATTTTTTCAAAAAGGGGAAACAGTATAAGTTCTTTTGGAAATGTGAAAAGAGGGGAAATATAAGAAAAAGTGCGAAGTTTGAAATATCAAAGTATTTTTTAAATTATTAAGTTATTTTTGAACTGTATTGTCACAGGCCCATTTTGCTCAATATATGCCTACAGGTAAAGGTGGATTCCAAACCACCAAAGCCCCTGTTGGAGCACATAGAAAAATTTTCATTTATACTGGTTAGGGGATCAAGCCCCAGCCTTCTTCAGTCCTGATACTGATCTTCTGAAATTCTACCTATTCTTTAAATTTCTTGATTTACTATAATTACAAAAATCTCTTTACATTGTTTTAATAACATTTTAGAATTTTAATAATGATCCTTATTTACAGTTATTATATATAAGCTCTCTTTGGAAAAATAGTTATGTTTAATTCAATTCAAAGAACAGTAATTAAATTTCCAATTCTAAAGATAAAATTCAATAGAAAGAACAATAATTTTTTTACAACTTTAAGCCTGATTAAAAAACGAATTAATAAAAAGAAAAATGTGAGATATCTCTTTGAGGTAAGTCCTATATTTAATTAAATTGAAACAACAATAACACGTTTTGCAACTGTAAATATCATTTAAGAAATCAATAGCATATTTTATCCTTCGAACCTTGATACACATTAAAAACACTTTACGGACAAAATAATATAAGCCCTGCATTTGGGATAATAGCAATATTTAATTCAATAGAAAGAACAAGATATTTTACAACAATAAACATAAATCAAAACAAGTTTCAATTAAAAGAAGAATAACATGACCTTTTTTGAGATAAGAGCAATATTCAGTTCAATCCAAAGATCGATATGATATTTTACAACTCTAAACATGAATAAAAAAAATTCAATCAACGGAAGAACAGTATGAGTTCTGTCTTTGGGATAAAATCAATACCTGATTCAATTGAAAGATCAACAATACGTTTTTCAATTTGATACATTATTTAAGAAGTCAATAGCATATTTTAGACATTTGACATCGATATAATTTAACAACACTTTACAAATAAAATAATAATACAATCCCTCTCATTGGATAAGAGATATATATTTAATTGAATAAAAGAACGAAAATACATTTTGCAAATCTGAACATTATTCAAGAAATCAATAGCATATTTTACACTTCAAACCTTGATATAAAAATCTTTAAATTATAAAAATAGTAAGCTCTAATTTAATTCAATCGATGCAACCAGATATTTTGAATCTCTAACATGTCTCAAAAACGATTTAATTAAAAGAAAAAGAATGCAAGCGGTCTTTCTGGGATAAAAGCAATATTCTATTCAATAACAAACAATTATACATTTTGCAACTATAAAAGTTATTAAAGAAATCAATAGCATATTTGATAGTTTTAACCTTGATACATATCAACAACTCTTTGCAATAAAAGAATAATAATTTTTGATCAAATCCGATCAAAACAATAAGATATTTTACAACTTTTAACATGACTCAAAATCGATCTAATTAAAAGAAGAAGAATGCAAGTTCTCTCTTTGGAACAAGAGCAATATTCTATTTAATAAAGAAAAATAATCCTTTTTGCAACTCTAGACAATACTTCAAGATATCAACAGCATATTTTATACTTTAAACCTTGATAAAAATCAACAGCACTTTACAATCAGAAAAATAGTAATCTTTAATTTAATTCAATCGAAAGAACCTAAAATTTCACAACTCTAACACGACTCAAAAGCGATTTAATTCAAAGAAGAAGAATGCAAGCTCTCTCTCGGGGATGAGCGAAATGTTCTATTGAATAATGAAATATAACACATTTTTCAACTGTAAAAATGATTCAAGAATTCAATAGCATACTATGCAGTTTTACCTTGATAAATCACAATGGTGATTTTTGAAACTCTAAAAATTATTCATGAAATCAATAACATATTTCATACTTTAAACCTTGATACAAAAAAACAACACTTTACAATCAAAAAATATTAATCTTGAATTTAATAAAAACTCAAAATTTAAAAAAATCAAAAAAAATTAAAAACTCAAAAGCGATTTGATTAACAGAAGAATAATGCAAGCTGTCTTTTTGGGATAAGAGCACAATTCTATTCAATAAGGAATTAGATCGTCATATTGCACAACTCTATAAATTCTTCAAGAAATCAATTGCACATTTTATACTTTCAACCTTGATACAAATCAACAACACTTTACAATTAGAATAGAAGAAATCTTTAATTTTCTTTAATAGAAACAAAAAGATATTTTACGACTCTAACATGACCCAAAAACGATTTAATTACAAGAAGAAGAATTCAAGCTCTCTCTTTGGGATAAGATCGATTTTCTATTCAATAAATCACAATGGTGACTTTTGCAACTCTAAAAATTATTCATGAAATAAATAGCATATTTCATACTGTAAACCTTGATACAAAAAACAACACATTACAATAATAAAATATTAATCTTGAATTTGATTCAATAGAAGCAACAAGATATTTGACTACTCTAACAGGACTAAAAATTTATTTAATGAAAAGAGAAGGAATGCAATCTTTCTTTTTGGGATAAGAGCACTATTTTATTAAATAAAAAACAGTAATACATGTTTCAACTATAAACATCATTGAATAAATCAATAGCATATTTTATACTTCGAACATTGAAGCAAATCTTAAACACCTTACAATAAAAACAGTAATCTTTTATTTATATTAATAGAAAAAACAAAATTTTACAACTCTAACATGATCCAAAAACGATTTAATTACAAGAAGAAAAATTCAAGCTCTCTCTTTGGGATAAGGTCAATATTCTATTCAATAAATTAAAATGGTTAATTTTGGAACCTGTGAAAATTATTCATGAAATCAATAGCATATTTCATACTTTTAACCTTGATAAAAATCAACAACACTTTACAATAAAAAAATAGTAATCTTTAATTTAATTCAATCGAAACAACCTGACATTTCACAACTTTAACTCGACTCAAAAGCGATTTAATTAAAAGAAGAAGAATGCAGGCTGTCTTTTTGGGATGAGAGCAATATTCTATTTCAACAAAGAACAATAATACCTTTTGCATCTATACAGATTATTCAAGAAATCAATAGCATATTTTATAGATTTAACCTTGATACATATGAACAACTCTCTGCAGTGAAAAAAATAATAATCTTTGATTTAATTTAATCAAAACAATAAGATATTTTACTACTTTTAACATGACTCAAAAACTATCTAATTAAAAGAAGAAGAAAGCAAGTTCTGTCTTTGGGACAGGAGCAATATTCTCTTCAATAAAGAAAAATAATCCATTTTCAACGCTGAAAATAATTCAAGATATCAACAGCATATTTTATACTTTAAACCTTGATAAAAATCAACAACACTTTACAATCAGAAAAATAGTAATCTTTAATTTAATTCAATCGAAACAACCTGACATTTCACAACTTTAACACGACTCAAAAGCGATTTAATTTAAAGAAGAAGAATGCAAGCTGTCTCTTGGGGATGAGAGGAATGTTCTATTGAATAATGAAATGTAATACATTTTTCAACTGTAAAAATTATTCAAGAATTCGATAGTATACTATATAGTTTTGACCTTGATAAATCACAATGGTGACTTTTGCAACTCTAAAAATTATTCATGAAATCAATAGCATATTTTATATTTTGAACCATGATACAAAAAAACAAAACTTTACAATAAAAAATATTAATTTTGAATTTAATTTAACCGAAACAATCAGATATTTCACAACTCTAACATGAATCAAAAGCGATTTAATTAAAAGAAGAAGAATGCAAGCTGTCCTTTCGGGATAAGAGCAAAATTCTATTCAATAAGGAACTAGATCGTTACATTGCGCAACTCTATAAATAATTCAAGAAATCAATAGCACATTTTATACTTTCAACCTTGACACAAATCAACAACACTTTACAATAAAAACAGTAATCTTTTATTTATATCAATAGAAAAAAATATATAGTTTACAACTTTAACATGACTCAAAAAGGATTTAATTAAAAGAAAAATGCAACCTCTCTTTTTGGAATGAGAGCAATATTCTATTCAAGAAAAAACAATAATACCTTTTGCAACTATACAAATTATTCAAGAAATCAATAGCATATTCTATAGTTTTAATGTTGATACATATCAACAATTCTTTGCTATGTAAAAAATAATAATCTTTGATTTAATTCAATCAAAACAATAAGATATTTTACAACTTCTGATATGACTTAAAAACGATCTTATTAAAAGAAGAAGAATGCAAGTTCTCTCTTTGGGACAAGATCAATATTCTATTCAATAAAAAACAATAATCCATTTTGCAACTCTAAAAAATAATTCAAGATATCAATAGCATATTTTATACTTTAAACCTTAATGAAAATCAACAACGCTTTAACATTAAGATTATAATACAAGCGCTCTATTTGAGATAAGAGCAATATTTAATTCAGTCGAATCAGTAAGACATTTCACAAATCTAAACATGAATTAACAAACAATTTAATTAAAAGAATAACAATGTGAGCTTTCTTTTTGGAATAAGAGCAATATTCATTTTAATCGGAAGAATAATAATGCATTTTGCAACCATAAGCATCATTGAATAAATCAATAGAATATTCTTTTCCACGAACATTGATACAAATCAACAAATCTTTACTATTAAAATAATAATAATACAAGCTCTTTATTTTTAGTAAGAGCAATATTCAGTTCCCTATAAAAAACAATATACTGTACAACTCTAAACATGTATAAAAAAACGATTGGGTCAGAAGAAAGACAATGTAAGCTCTCTTTTGACACAAGAGAAATATTCAATTGATTCGAAAAAAACATTCCACATCTCTAACTAGCAATGGAATAATAAATTTTACATGTAGTGCTTTAAACGTCGTTATAAAGCAAGAACACTTAACAATCAAAATGATAATTGAAACTCTTCTTTCGGAATAAGAACAAAATAATTTTTATAGTAGTTTCATCCGCTAACAAAAAAAAAATACATTTCATACTTCAAGCAGTTTAAATTAATA
The DNA here is from genome assembly GCF_010883055.1 of Belonocnema kinseyi. Lineage (NCBI taxonomy): Eukaryota > Metazoa > Arthropoda > Insecta > Hymenoptera > Cynipidae > Belonocnema > Belonocnema kinseyi. The sequence continues at coordinate 14,569,962 of NC_046666.1, read as the reverse complement.
ATGCGTTTTAATTCAAAATAAAGGCAGTGACTAAAAGTAATATTAGCCTTCAACCAATAATTCGTTGTCATAAACAGAAAAACCTCATCAACAAGATCATTCTATTTTGAGTTTTCACATCACGAAGTCAGTAATTGAGAGAGAATATGGTTCTAGCTTTAAAAGACTAATCATAAGTATATTCGAGATTGTGATTTTATTCAGCGTTTGAGATGCAGATTATTTTTATCAAATAATAGTATTGAGAGGTACATTAAGCTAGCACGTACACAATCGAATTTTTGCATTTTTCATAGCTCAGAATTTTGGGCTTTTTTTGGGCTGCAATAAAAATTTTTGGGCTCCTTTACTTTTTTCAAAAAATCAATTTCCTTGTGGAGGTGCCAGATTTCATTAACCCAGCACCTCAACTACTTTAAATCACTAAATAATAAAAATTCAATTATACCAGAATTTTGGGATTTTTCTGGGCTCTTAAAGTTCGCAAAAAAAATTTTTCTCAAACCAACCCTCAACTTCCGGCAATCTTCACCCGTCGAACAAGTCCACCAAATAGCCGATACTAAGTCGGCAAATACTAAATACATAAAAATATAAAATACAAATTTTATATCGAGAATTTTGAGTTATTATTTTCAATTAATGAATCAATGATTTGAATAAATTTTGCATCATGAAAATATGTAGGTGCATAAGATGTACTTTTAAATTGAATTAAAATGTAATTGTACCGTAATAAATATTTTTAGCTGCTACATCTTTTATGAAAAAAATGAGACATTTTACAATTAAAATTTACTGTCTATGAAAAATATTATTTTGTTGTTTTGAAAAAAGGCAGTGGAAATTCGACTACATGAAACTATACATTTAGACACATTAAAAGTTTTAATTGATAAACATATTAAATTGAAATTTAAAATAATCAATTTTTTAAATAAATGTGATCGTATAGCGTTCTCGCATGTAGGATTAGCGATTTGGAGTTTTTAGATGTAGAGTTAAATTTTATACGAATGCCGCCTCCCTCACGATTATTAATTTAAGTAAACAATAATCAGTAAATTTGTATGTTTGTGTGATTAATTATGAATTAAATAAATTATAATTAAACGATAAAATTGTACGATAAAATTTAAAAACATTTTTTTAAATAATATTTTACAGAAATTTATGTATCTTACTATGTGTGTCAATTATGTCCCGATTTTTAAGATTGAAAACCCCATAATTTTAAAATTGAAAAAATGTATTTTTAAATTTTACTCGAGTGGTTGATGAGAATATATAAATATTTTGCCTTAAATTTCTCAATTTAAGCTAAAGGGTTACAAATTATTGCAAAGTTTCAAAAAAATTTATCTTTTAATTGTTAGTTTGTAATAAAATAATCCGTAAATGAATTATTTGTTATCGCGGGCACATTCTCATCGTAATATAATTTCTCTTTGAGACTTTTTGTCGTATTTTGCGTTATTTGGTTCAAAATTTGTATGTTGTGGTGTCAAATTTCGGGCAATTCTAATACTTTCTCCTTCATAAATAATAAGAATGTAAGAAATGAACACAAATTTGTAACTCTTTTGCGGGTAAACAATTTTTGTTTAATCATTTTTTTTCGTAACATGTATCATTTCTTCAGAAAGTTTTTTTTTAGATTTTCTATGTTATTTTTCGTAAATAAAACAAAATTTACGCGTCGTATCAAGAAGTGATTGTTAAAAAATTTGTAGATTTTTTTTGAGATTCCAAATTTCACTGATTCATCTTCTTTCGTGTCCTCCATAGTTTGACCACAAAGTAGGATTTTTATATCTCGTGATTTTTTGTGAAATAAAAATTAGAATTTTTGATTTTACAAGAAAATCGAAAAAGTTTCTATGATAATCTTGTAAGGCTTTTAAACAGAAATGTTTTCCTTTACTTTACCTGTTTTGATATCGTACGTTGTTTGGTTTGAAATTTCTATTTTCGATTGATATTAGAAATTTTGAATATGCTATAACTTTGAGAATTTTTTTTGGTATAAAATAAGTCATGAGGATAAATTGTTTGGCTTTCTGAATACTATTAATAGCCGTAAATAAAAATTTTAAGTATAAAAAAATGGTCCCACAATTTTTTTAAATGCTCTAACTTTATGAATTTTCATCCAAAATGGATGTTTAACGAACTAGTTCTTTCTTTTCGGACTTTTCGGACCTTTCTTTTCTTATACTTTCTCAATCATAAAAAATGAGAATGAGACAAATGAGAGGCCCTTTCATTTTTTTTTCATTAATTCGAGTTTTTAAATCATTTGAATTCTTTAATGTAAAACGCTGTTACTTTTCTCTGTAATATTGATATTTTATCCAATATAAATAAAATTGAAAATAAAGTTTCTTAAGTATAGTGTCAATATACTTGTTCTCTGTCATTCTTTTAATTGTTGTAATTTCGTTTCCTGAGTCTTGTCGATTTTTCGTTTTGTATTTTTATGCGTAAAATGTAGTATGTTTCCTGATTATTAACTTTTAAGGAATTTTTCTTTTTTTCTCTGTTTTTAAGAAACCTTTTTTCCTCGTTTTTTTCGCTTAAGTGCTTTTTTCAAAAAGTCTACTATTACATTTGTGGTTCGGAATGCAACTCATTTGGTTAAAAATTCTAGTATTCAGTTGAAAATTGTATTATTCTGTGAAAAATGCAACTATTTTGTTAAAAAGTCATCTTGTTTCGTTAGGAATTCAGAAGCTCGGTTAAAATTTGAACTACTTTGTATAAAAATTATTCTTTTGGTTTTAGATATATTTTTAATAAAAATCAGTATTTTCTGAATTAAAATTGCTCCTATCTTATTAAAAATTCATGTATTTTTCTACAAATTTGTTTAAAAATTTAGTTTTTTTATTTCAAATTAAACAATTTTTATAACCAATAAACTGGTTTAATGGAAATTTAACTTTTTGGTAGGAAATTAACTTTTTTCTGAAAAAATCATATTTTTAATTGAAAATTCAACCTTTTTATAGGTAAATCATCCTCTCGGCTTTAAAATTCAAAAATTTTGTCAAAAATTAATATATTTTGTTGAAAGCGCGTCTTATTTTAGTAGATCATTAATATAATGCTGGAAAATTCATTTCTTTGGTTAAAAATTTAATTATTTTGTTCGCAATTTATCTTCTCTGATTGAAAATTAAACGACTTGGTTAAAAGTTGAACTTTATCATTAAAGATTCATATTTTTAAGACTCCCCTTGATATTTGGGGTTCACTCCTTTGTTGAAAATGTAATTCCTCGATTTCGTAGAAAATTCATCTTTTTGGTCGAAAATCAATTTTCTTGATTTTTTTTCATATTGTCTCTTTATTTAAAATGCAATTGTTATAGTCTAAATTAGTCTATTTTGTGTAATGATTTAAAAATATGGTAGAAAATTAAAGTAGGATTTGTTTGTAAATGAACTTTTCTGTGTTTTTTTTCGTGTTTGTTAAATATAGTATTTTTTAAATCATATTTCTGTAAGATTTACCTCTTTGGCTTAAAATTTAACTTTTTTTGTTGACAATTTGGTATTTTTTATGTTAAAAATTACTTTTTTCTGAAAATTGCAACTTGTCTATTCTTGATTGGAAATTGATCCCTTATAAGTTGAAAATCCAACTATTTGGTAGAAAATTCATGGAATTTGTTAAAAATTCGTCTTTTCCGTGACTTTTTTACCTAAAACTTTCTTACCTAAAAACCAGCTGATTTGTACAATGTGAAAATTATTTCGAAACTATTTATGAAAAAAATAAATCACGATTTTTAAACACATAAGCCCCCAAATTGGATAGTTTTTCTTTGTTAATGCAAACTTAAAGAATTCACTCAAAATAAATAAAATCAAAATTTTTTTCAATCCATGGTGGAAATTTTTTGACAAGTACGAAAAAGTATTACTATTTTTACAGGAAATAACCCATGAATATAATAATTTTTTAAATACTAAGAACTTCAGGTGGCCGTTTTAATCAAGGAAATAAATTTCCAGTCCTTTCCCGGTTCGCAAAAAATTATTGAATTATTTTAATTCTTTGGAATTCTTTCCTTTTCCATTTTTTTGTAATAGCCTTTGTTGCTGAGATGCACCGCTATTCGCATTATATTTCTTTTGGATTTTGTTAAATTCTTAAATTCTTTGAATTATTTTTATAAACTATTTGGATTTCTTTAAAGTTGTGAGTTCTGAAGAGTATAAGAATTGAAAGTGGTTAACTGCCCTCAAACTTTTAAAATTAAATGTTAATGTGTAAGGCACAGTCTAGTTACTGGTTTCTGTAGTTAATCAAATGACGAGAAAAAAGATTATACGTTTCAAATAACAAAATAATATAAAAAAACTAATTTTAATATAATTTTCATCAATAATTAAATGTGTAGTGCAAACCTTAAATTTGTCTTCGGAATTAAATGCAAATTGTCAATTTGACGCTACAGAGAAGTGTAAATATTACTTCAGTTATACCATAATTAACGAAAAAAAAATATATTTTAGGATTTAAAAATACACGTAGAAGAAATTTATACAATGAAGTATTCGAACCTTCAATTCACTATTTTTCAATAAATTATATATTTTTTCAATAATTTTAAAAATTTCTCTACAATTCTAAAATATAACAAGAATTTTTTTAAACTTATTTATATAATGTCTCGAAAATTTCTGTTTTAAAAGAAACCAGACCAGGAATTAATTTAACGAAACTTTATTAAATTTTTAAATTTTACTAAATTCTGAATTAAACCAAAATTGATTTACTTTTTTAATTTATCTCAATTTCATTTGAATTTTTAATTTAGTTTAAAAAAATAATTTTTGAAATTTCACTGAAAATCTAAAGTACGAAAAGAATTTTTTTAAATTTATTTAGTATCTCGAAAATGTCCCTTTTTAAAAAGAAACCGTAAAAGAAATTAATTAATTTTAAGATCATAATAAATATAATAATTTTAGTCCCTCATTAATTTTAACATTTTCGGCGTGCAGAGACAGCCCCGAGACAGCTATAGATATGGCTGGCGAAGGCAAGCGCGAGAATCGAAAAATAGAAAATCACCGGCACGATCGGTTTGGCTTTCAATGTGCGCCTTGGCCCCACCCCTCCCGTAGACGTAGGCGAAGGACGCGGTTGCCATAGAAACGTCGAAAAGTTGAAGAGGGCAGCACCTCGAGGCATGAAAAAATATAGTTAGATATATATATATCGTTCTCCCACTCTAACCTCCCGTGCCGCATCTATGCATAATATTATTTTTGCAGAAAATACCCACTTTGATTTTTAGGGCTCCAACCCTTACATCAAAATATTAACCCCTTTGTAATACGCAGATACGAAATTGTCAAAAAACAATTTTTATAAAATTTTAGAGCTTGAATAGAGTCTCTGATTTTTGGGCTCCTTGAAAATACCCACTACGATTTTTGGGCTCTAACCCTTAACGTCAAAAATCAACCCTGCTCTGCCACGTAGATACTACTTTGGCTGCAAATAAATTTTTGTAGAATTTTCTAATGGAAATAGAGCCTCTGATTTTTGGGCTCCTCGAAAATACACGCTACGATTTTTGGACTTCAACCCTTAACGTCAAAAATCAACCCACGTAGATTCTACTTTGTCAAAAAATCAATTTTTCTATAATTTTTTAATGTAAATAAAGTCTCTGATTTTTGGGTTCCTCGAAAATATCCGCTACGATTTTTGGGCTTCAACCCTCAACATCAAAAATCTATCCGTCTCTACCACGTAGATACCACTTTGTCAAAAAATAAATTTTTGTAGAATTTTTGAATAGAAATAAAGTCTCTGATTTTTGGGCTCCTTGAAAATACATGCTACGATTTTTGGGCTTTAACCCTTATCGTCAAAAAATTTATTTTTTGACAAAGTTGTATCTACGTGGTAGAGAGGGGTTGATTTTTGACGTTGAGGGTTGAAGCTTAAAAATCGTAGCGGGTATTTTCGAGGAGCCCAAAAATCAGAGACTTTTTTCCATTGAAAAATTCTACAAAAATATTTTTTGTTGAGAAAATTGTATATACTTGGTAGAGTGGGGAGGATTTTTGACTTTAAGGGTTAAAACCCAAAAATCGTAGCAGGCATTTTCGAGCAACCTAAAAATCAGCGACTCTGTTTTCATTCGAAAATTCTAGAAAAATTTATTTTTTGAGAAAGTGGTATCTACGTGGGAGAGAGCGGTTGATTTTTGACGTTAAGGTTTGAAGCCCAAAAATCGTATCAGGTATTTTCGAGTAGCCAAAAAATCAGAGACTCTATTTCCATTGAAAAATTATAGAAAAGTTCATTTTTTGACAAAGTAGTATTTACGTGGCAGAGCAGGGTTGATTTTTGATGTTAAGGGTTAAAGCCCAAAAATCGTACTGGGTATTTTCAAGGAGCCCAAAAATCAGAGACCCGTTAATGAATTACTGAAAATTTTCAATTTTCTGAAGGAGGTTGATTTTGGAAGTTAAGGGTTAGCTTGGGGAAAATTTTATTTGCGGATTTTAAGAGCCCAAAAAGCCCAAAATTCTGGTGTAATTGAATTTTTATTATTTAGTGATTTCAAGAAGTGGAGATGCTGGGTTAATATAAGCTGGGACCTCCACAAGGAAATTGATTTTTTGAAAAAAGTAAAGGAGTCCAAAAATTTTTATTGCAGCCCAAAACAGCCCAAAAAAGCCCAAAATTCTGAGCTATGATAAATTCAAAAATTCGATTGTGGAGGTGTTAGGTTAATATACCTGTGTCAAGCGGATCACGTAGAGCTACAATTTTTCTTTAAGGGCATGTGACACAGCTAAATACCTATATTACCGACCTCACTTCATCAGTTCACTGAATCTTTTTTGAACCTAAGAACTTTTTTTGGAAACAAAATATCGAGCTGAAACTTTGGAAAATGTATAAGAGTACAATAAAGTATGTTTAGGTACTGCATTTTGGTAGGAACTTCACTGAAAATTATTTTATCTTTTTTCTGAACTTCGACATTTTGTGAGCGTTCGAACTTTTTTTGTACATAAAATATTGGTCTCAAACTTTGAGAAATGCAAGAGCTAAAAGAAAACTACCTTTAAGTACAAATCTTAATAAGAAAAGATTTAAAAAAAATATATTTCAACTATCAATTCCATCGGCATCAGCCGGTAACGTTGTACACGAAAATACGAACCCTGGCGGCCACTAGACGAGGCTCTAGAGGGTTCATATTTTCGTGTACAACGTTACCGGTTGATGCCGATGGAATGGATAGTTGAAATTTTTTTTTACATCTGTTATTATTAAACTTTGTACTTAAACGTAGGTTTCTTTCGGCTCCTGCATCTTTCAAAGTTTGAGACCGATATTGTATGTATAAAAAAAGTTCAAACGTTCAAAAAATGTCGAGGTTCAGAAAAAAGATGAAATAATTTTCAGTCGAGTTCCTACCAAAATGCAGTACCTAAACGTACTTTATTGTACTCTAATAAATCTTCCAAAGTTTCAACTCGATATCTTATTTACAAAAAAAGTTCTTAGGTTCAAAAAAAAATTCAATGAACTCAAAAAGTGAGGTCGGTAATATAGGTATTTAGCTGTGTCACATGCCCTTAAATACACAATTAATATCAATCATCTCACTTTTGCGTTCCATTCATCACACTTATTTGACTCAAACAAAAAATTTCGTTTTTCACCCATTTCAAGCTGATTGAGATAAAAGTTGTTTGAATAAATGTACTTTCGCTGGCACACTTCTCTAAAAGGCTGTTCGCTTTCTTAGCCTGTTGGCACTGCAGAAAAGCGGCGTGTGCTCGGTTTGGCTCCTCTCTTCGTTATCCTGTCCGCCTGAATAAAATGCTACTGGCCAACACACTAGAGAAACGAAATATAAAACTTTGCGACCACGAGAGTGATGAATGAATGTGGTGAAACGCTGGCTGGGTTATAATAGTCACGATATTTTTCTCTTTGTTTCACTACGAATTTTCAGTATTTCGGTCTTGTTATAGTTGAATCAAATAAATAAAAGAACTGGATCATATCTTGTCAAATTACTGTTTTTATCGAATAGAATATGAGAAAATATTAATTTTTTAATTATATTCTAGGCCAGTAGGAGGCTATTCAAAAATTGGGTCACGCTAGTTTAAAATTTTTTTTCACATTCATTTCTTTGTCACAGTTCATCACATGCTGTTTAAAGCTTGATAAGAAATAATAAGGGAATATATTTTTCGTATGAAAATAGTTAAATTTTTAAAGAAAAACGATTAATTTTCTAAGAGATATTTTTTGGCAACAGAGTTAAGTTTTCAAGGCAAAAATTATAGTGTTTTTTGGACCAAAATTTAATTTTAAATTCGAAAAAATGAATCTTCAACTATGAATGATGATTTTTTAAGCAAATATTCAAATTCTAAAAAAAGTAAGATAAATAATCGAGGAATAATACCAACCAGAAAGATGAATCTTCAACAAAACTATTAAATTTTTAAATTAATAAATTGAATTAGAAAATAGTTAAACTTTCAACAAAATAGTTTAATTTTCAAACACGTAGCTCAATAATAATCTAGTATTCTATGAAAAATATGATAGGTGATATTAAAAAAAAAAACAGAATTTTTATTTTGAATAAGAAAAAGTAATATTTTACCATGAAAGGTTGATCCTTAACAAAATTTTAATCTAATAGAGCAAGAGAAGATAAAAAATTCAATAAGAAAATATTGAACAATAAAGTTTCCAGTTCCAAAAATTCATTTTAAACTAAAAACAAAACGAATTTTCAAAAAAATGATTACATTTTTTCAACCTAAAGAATATATCTTTAAACAAGAAAATAAAATTATAATAAAGTAGATGAACTTTTTAAAAAGTTGTTAAATTTTCAATAAACAAAATTATTTTTAACAAAAATGACGAATTAACAACAGAACACATCAATTTTTATTCAAATATTTAAATTTTTAACTAAAAACTAAATTTTCAATAAAAAATTAAGCAATTAAAGTTTTAGTAAAAGAATGTATTTTCATCCAAAAAAATAAATGAATTTTCGCTGAAATAGTTCAATTTTACACTGAAAAAATTAATTTTGAATAAAGGAGTAAAACCTTCCAGCAATTATTTGTAATTTGACTGGAGAAATGCGGATTTTCAGTAAAAAAATTAATTGTTAAATTTTAAAGTTAAAATAAACAATTTTTATTTAAAAATATATTAGCTAAATTTTAAATAAGGAAAATTGATTGATCCTAAATAAAAAAAAAATCATAGCAGATATTTTTATTAAAAAGAATGAAATTTAAAAAAGTAACTGACTTGATATTTCAAAGAAAAAAAAGATTTGAATTTAAACAAAATTATTTAAATTTGACCTAAATATAAGACTTCTCAACCAAAAATGCAGCAATTGATATTTCAACCAAAAAAAGTTTTCCAAATAAAAAAATTAATTTGGTAAGAAAAAAAATGTTTTTATAAATTGCCACTACTTTAACTAATAAATTTAATATTTTATCAAATATTTAAACTTTTAGCCATGTAGCTGACTGTTCAACCAAAAAAATATAATTTTTCATTAAAAAATTTAGCACTCGAGTTTTCATCTATGCAGGTTCATTTTCAAACAAAAATGGAATAATTAAGCTTCCCGTTAAAAAATTAATTGTTACAACGAAACGATACATTTTTAATAAAAGAAACAAATCTGACACAAATAATATTAATTTTTAACAAAGTGCGAAGCAGGTAAATTTTCAACACAAAAACAGTATTTCCTTAAAAATGTTCTTTTTCTACCAAATGGTTAAAATTAAAAAAAAAAGTAGAATTTTCTGTTAAAATGACTTAACTTTCCAAAAAAATTGTAATTTGCTACAAAAAAGTTAATTTCCAACTAAATAGCTTAATTTTCTATCAAATTATTTAATTATCAAAATAAAAAGGCAAATTTTCTACGAACGAGAAAGTTTGTACGAAAATTCTGAATCACCGAGCGAAAAAAAGTAATTTTTTACAAAGTTATTCAACTTGACACCATGCAGCGAATTTTTCAATCAAAAAAAGATTTTTATTGGAAATTCGAAACAATTTCATTTTATCAAGAAAACAAATTCACATTAAAATTGTTGAATCCTCAACCAAAATAGATTATTTTTTGAGAAAGAATTGCATTCGTAAAAAAGTATGGATTTTCAGCTGAAAACATCAATTTTCGAGAAAAAAAGAGTAGTCAACAAATTGCTTTAATTTAAAAAAAAATAGTTTAAACTTTAACGTAAAATGATCAACTGTCAGCAAAGAATGAATAAGTTAAATTTTTTGAAAGAGAAATTAATTAAAAAGAAAAATTAGCAAAAAATTAAAATTTCAATCAAAGAAATGAATCTTCAAACAAAAACTTCAGTGAAGGGGGGGGGGGGGGGGAATGTCATGAATTGTCAGAAGAGGGAACGCTGTATCAAAAATGATTGAAAAAAGTGCAACGTATAACATTTGGACGATGCCAACCACCTGAACTTGGGAGGTGGTTTTCTGCAGTTTTCCGCTACCCTGACCAAAAGCACGATTTCACGTTTATAGAATTCTGTTTCACAAGAGTTTCAAAATAAAATGGATCGTGCAATATATTCTTGCTGCAGAACTACAGAACTTAAATAGACCAGCCTTACAAGAAAATAAAAATTTAGAAAAATGTAGACTATCCCCTATAAATGTAGAAAATATTTTATTTTCAAAAATAAAGGTTCCATTTTTTTCTGGCAGCGTACGCATAAATGTTTTCAGGTTGTTTAAAGTGTAAGAGCCGTCTAGCGGAAATGAGACCAGAAAAATGGAAAATGAAATAGTTAAATACACCCACATTAGGAACCATCGTATGTAATTACAGCTTGCAGTACTTGACAAGATGGATCGCGCATTTCTGCTAAATTAACGTCTACTTGTATAAAAATGCTTCTTCATGTATGTGTGCAGATTGCTTTTTAAGTGCTATAAAAAGTGATAATAGTTACGAATTTAGAAAACAAACCGCTACCAGATGTAGAAGTTCCACTTTTTTTTTTACTTTTTAAATACCTTTTTAGGCAAAGATACTTTAACGCTACATTTTTCCGTCAAGTGTTATAGAACATTTATTGTAGCACTAGTTGACAGGAAAGAGCGTTTCTAATAAAAATGTCTGCATTACCGACATCGAGAATGTTCCACATTAAGTGGTTCGTGTCTGTGCTAAGTTTCTAGAATGTTCTAGAATGGAATATTATGGCTCAATTTTAAAATGTGGATTGCACAGCAATACTGTTATTTCTCTGAATCACTGAAATAATTCTGGATTACAAGTGGATTGCGCTACATTATACTCAATTACTTGAATAACAGTGGATTGCAAGTGAATTTTTTTAATTAGAACTGTTTTAATACAGATGATAATCGGCTTTTGTAGGATATCAAGTGGATTATTTTCGAATAATAGTGGATTAGACTGTAATCCATTTTGATTACATAGGAATACTAGTATTACTCAGAATCACTTGAATTACTCAGGAACATGAGTGGATTACGTCATAATATAATCAATTGGTCGAATTACGGCAGATTACAAGTGGATTTTATCGGATTTAAACTACATTAATCCAGATTAAAATCAGATTATTGTACATATTAGGTGAAAAAATCTATATTGTGAGTCTATTACTGTGGATTATACTGGATTATGGTGGATTAGGCAGATTAATATGGATTACAAGTTAATTACTTCAGATTAGATAGGAAATAGTCGAGAATAGAACCTGATTACCCTGGATTTAAAGTAGATAATTGAGGTTTAAGAGTGGATTACTTCCGATGACCTGTATAATACTCCAGATTGAAAGTGGATTATTAAAAAATGCTGTTATTACTCCGAATTACTTGATATACTTCGAATTACCTAAATTATTCTGGATTACAGGTAGATTACACCGTATTGTATTCAATTAGTTGGATTGAAGTGGATTATAAGTGGATTACTTCACATTTTAATTTAATTGATTCTGGCTACGCTGGATGACACTAGATTTCCCAGAAATCAATAGATTTTCATGGATTACAACTGAATTTTTCGATACTACAACTGGAATCCTTTTGCAATTATTTGGATTACCTTTGTTTACAAGTAGACTGCGCTAGATTAAAACTGAATTATTCCATATAGCAATTGTAATATTTTAAATCACAAGTAGATTATGGCGGATTACTAATGGATTACAACGATTATTAAGTGAATCATTCAGATACACTTTTTTTTAATCATGATGGATTAGAAGTGGATTACGCTGAATTAAAACTGGATTACTAAAGATTATAATTTGATTATTCTGAACTTCTCTAAATTACGATACGATTTTTAGGGATTATAACTGGAATACTCCAGATTAAAAGTGGATTATTGTAGATTAAAATTGGAGTACTAAAAATTTCACTTCAATCACGAAGTTTGATTGCACTACGATTACGATTGTTTGATTGGATTACTAGTAGATTGCACCGAATTTAAAGTGAATTTGTTAGGAATAATGATAAATCCCCGAGTTTTCCAATTTCTCTGGAGTACAAGTGGATTAAGAAGTATCATACATTACAAGTCGAATTACTGATGGATTGCAAGTAGATTTCTTTAGATTAGAACTGGATTTATCTATATTTTAATTAAAATATTATAAATTACAAGTGGATTATTCTAAATTACAAATCCATTTCTGCATATTGCATTGGATTAAACTGGATTAGCTGTGGTATTAGGAAATAAGAGTACATTATTTCAGATAAAAATTGAATTATTCGAAATTAGAATTTGATTTTTGTAAATTACTAGTAGACTACCGAGAATTAGAAGGTGACTAGTGGATTATTTTGCCTTAGAAGTGGATTATTTAGGAATACTGGCATTATCGCGGATTGCTTTGATTACTCAGGAGTACAATTAGAATTACTCCCTCTTAAACTAAATTAGTCGAATTACTTTGGATTACAATGGATTACAAGTGCATGAATCCAGATCAGAACTTAAATAATTTTTATAGAACTTAATAAATCTGGGCTAAAAGTAGATTACTTCACTTTGCAAATGAATTACTTTGAATTAATAATGTTTTACTTCTAAACCAGAAATATATTACCTAATAATACTAGTATTACTCTTCATTTTTTTAAGTTCTTGCTAGAACAAATAGCTTGCAGCATGTAACACTGAATTAGTCGTATTACAAGTGGATTTTCCTGGACTAAAACTCAATTGTTCCAGATTAAAAGTGGATAATTCTGGATTAAAATTTAACTATTAATTATTTAAATTAAACTTCTTTACAGTACATTGGATTTCTCTGGATTCGCCAGCCTGAGTATAATACATTAGACGTATACAGGATTTCACAGAATTCCAAGTGAATTACTCCGGTCAGATCTGGATTAATCCAGCATAAAAGTGGATTTCTTTGGTCAGGTGTGGATTAATCCAGAATACAAGTAGATTACTGCGGTCAAATTTGGATTAATCCAGCATACATTGGATTACTTCGGTCAGATCTGGATTAAACCAGCATACATTGGATTACTTCGGTCAGATCTGGATTAATCCATAATACAAGTGAATTTCTCTGGTCAGACATGGATTAATCCAGCATAAGAGTGGAAGACTTCATTCAAACCTGGATTAATCCATCGTATAAGTGGATTAATCCGGCCAGAGCTGGATTAATCCAGAATACCAGTAGATTACTTCAGTTCAGATGGGGATTATTTGGATTACTATTGCGAATTATTACTATTTCGAATTACTATTAGATGATGCAGGATTATAAGTTGATTGCTTATGATAACTGTTTAACGGATTGAAACTAAAATGTTCCAGGGTAAAATTGGATTATTCTGGATTGTAAGTTGACTACTGGGGATTACAAGTCAACTTCTTTGGATTACGCTGAATCACACGGAATTATCCGGAGTATAATGGATTAGGAGTGCATTACTCATGATTAAAACTAAATTAATGAAAATTAGAACGCGATTTTACTGGATAAAAAGTAAAGTACTCTGAAAAAAGTGAAGCACTTTGGATACTAAGTGAATAACCCTGTTTTAGAAGTAAATTACTTTAGATTACTGGCATTGATCCAACTCAATTGACTTATATAGGAACACAAGTGGATTAAATCGTATTATATTCATTTGTTGGATTACTGCAGATTTCAAGTGGATTACTCTAATAATAAAGCGATTAATCCAGAATACAAGTAAATTAGTTTGTGTTAGAAGTGTATTACATTGTATCATAAGTGTATTACTCCGTTAGAAGTGGATTAATCCGAAATACAAGTGGATTAATTTAGATTACAATTGAATTAATTTAGATTACAATTGGATTAATTTGGATTACAAGTGGATTACTTTGAATTACTATTGGTTGATGCAGTATTATAAGTGGATTGATTACGATCCGTGGTGTAACACTAGATTTCTTTGAATTTTCCTAGAGTATAACAAGAATATTTTGTGCTACACTCATTAGTTGGATTACTACAAATTACAAGTGGATTTAACCAAATAAAAACTCGATTGTTCCAGATTATAATTTTATTATTCATAATTAGAATTTGACTTCTAAGGATGACAAGTTGACTTCTTTGAATTACGCTGAATTACACTAAATTACCCAAAGTATAATGGATTAGAAGTGCATTACTCTTGAATAAAAATAAATTAATCAGAATTAGAACATGATTTAATTAGATTAGAAGTAAAGCACTCTTAAAAAAAGTGTACCACCTTGGATGATAAGTGCATATCTCTGGTATGCATCACATTGTATCAAAATTGGATTACTCTGTCTAAAGTGGATTATTCCAGAGTACAGGTGGATTACTCCGGTCAGAAGTTGGTTAATCCAGAATACAAGTGGATTAGTTTTTGTCAGAAGGGGATTGCTTTAGATCGCAATTGGATTGCTTAGAATCACTAATGGATTATTTAGGATTATAAGTGGATTGCTTATAATCACTGGCGTATTACCAGATTTCCTTAAATTTCTCCAGAGTATAACTATAACATTTTGTGCTACATTTATTAGTTGGAATACGGCAAATTACAAGTGGATTTATCCACAGTAAAAATTAAAAATTAAAGTAAAAAAATAAAAATTAAAGCTAAATTATTCGAAATTAGAATATGATTTCACTGGAATACAAGTGTATTACATCGTATTACATCGTATTACACTAATTAGTTGGATTACTGCATATTGCAAAGAGATTACTTTGGTCCGATCTGGATTATTCCAGAATGAAAGTGAATTATTTTTGGTCCGAAGTTGATTTCCTCAGATTACAAGTTGATTATTTTGGATTACTATTGGGTTATGTAGGATTATAAGTGAACTGCTTATGTTTACTGGTATAACACCAGATTTTCCTGAATTTCACTGGATTACAAGTAAATTATTCTGAAAAATGTGTATTCCTTTAGATAACTAGTTGATAAATCCCTTTGAAAGTAAATTATTTTGGAATACGGGCATTAATCCGAATTAATTGAATTATTTAGGGATTTAAGTGGATTACATCGCATTACATTCATTATTTGGATTACGACTGATTACAAGTGGATTACTCTGGTCATAATCAGACTAATCCAGAATACAAGTGGATTACTTCGGGTCAGAAGTGGGTTACATGGGATTAGCAATAGAGGACCTAGGATTACTATTGGATTCCTTATTATTACTGGTATAACATTCTGCGTTATACTGCATTAGTGAAATCACCACAGATGAGAAGTGGATTACGCGGATTGGAATTGGATTGATCTAGGTTTAAATTAAGTTTTTTCTTTGAAGGGTGAGTTAAAATTAACTAAAAAAAAGCGTCACATAATATATATGTAGAAAATACCAACTAGCTGATCGCGAAAGGAGGTTTTTTGCAGTATTCCTCTCCTGTGGCCAAATAAACGTTATCTAATTGTGTATTCCACCCTCTAATTAATAATTTTTGTAGTAAATTATATGAAATGGCTCTTTTTAGAGTAATAAATAACACGTGAGGTGTCTATTTTTTCTCGAATATTTAGTTTTATAAACTATTTTGTGAGAAAAAGATTAGCTAACTTAGTAGTGATTCAAACATTTGTAAATTTCAAGTTTCAAACCTGCAGCAAAATGCCGCCGTCAGCAGCTGCCACTAAACGAGGAAACTTAAAATTGGTGTTCGTGTTACGCCCATTTAGCTCGATAAAATGGTGCAATGCTCCAGGCGAAAGTTCATTTTTGAACGTAAAATCAGGAAGCAGTAATGAGAAAAATAAAGTCCACACATATGCTACTATAATAATTATTGCTACAGAGATAGTCAGTTTGTTCTTTTTTATAGATAAAGGTGCTCAATAAATATAGATAAACAAATTTATTCTACAGAATTAAAATTACAATTTAATTTTTTAAAACTAAATTTAACTATCAAGCAAAATTTTTTTATTAGAAATTGAAAATATAGTCATATTTATTGAGTCAACAGGGAAACTTTTACAAAAAAAATTGATTTCTAACAATGAGAATAATTTTTCACCACGTGAATACATTTTTTAACAAATAGTTGAATTGTCCACCAAAAAGGTTAACTTTCTGACAAAAACGAGTAATTTTTTCCTAAAAATAAAAAAACTGAAATTAAAAACGAAATTTGATTAGAAACGAATCTTCTGAGAGACAGTTGAACTTTTAAATAAAAAAAGATGATATTTAAAGAAAATAGTTTATTTTCAACTAAATAAATAAATTTTAAGCTAAAAAATCAATATAAACCACAAAAAATGGAAGTTTCTACAAATCAGTTAAATTTTAAATAAAAAAATGGTATTAGGCTAGATTTATAAATCTTCAATCCAAACAAAACAAAAATTCAAAAAAGTCATTCAGCTTTAAGCAACGAGTTGAATTAAAAGAAAATTTAATCAAGAAAGGTAATACTTAATATTTACTACAAAATGTTTTAATGGTTGATTTTCTAACAGCAAAGTAAAACATTTTAAACAATGTTCATAATTTTTAAACAAAAAGGTAAATTTTCAACCAAGAAGATCAATTTTCGAACAAAAAAGAATATTTTTTACCAAACATTTGAATTTTCAGTCTAAAAAAATCAGTTTTTAACCAAAAATAGATGTAGTGCAATTTGTACTACAAAAAAAATTTAATTTTTCTGCAAAGTAGTTTAATTTTCTACCATGTTGTTAAACTTTCAGATACAAAAAAATGAAATTTTCAACAAAACAGTTAAATTGTCTGCAAGACTTTTTTAAAATTACTTTTTTTTAAAATTACTTTTTTGGTAATTTATTTGGTCCTTACCGTAGCTTCTTATAAATTAAAAAAAATGATTGGCTTTTAAAAAAGACTAATTTCTACCAAACAGTTGAATTTTCAGTCTAAAAAAGATCAATTTTTAACCAAAAATAGGTGTAGTGCAATTTGCACTACAAAAAAAATTTTTATTTTTTACCAAGTAGTTGAATTTTCTACCATGTTGTTAAACTTTCAGACACAAAAAAATAAAATTTTCTACAAAACAGTTGAATTGTCTATAAGACTGTTTTTAAATTACTTTTTTTTTAAATTACATTTTTAGTAATTGGTTTTCTCCTTACCGTAGCTTCTTATAAATTTTTTAAAAAATGATTGAGTTTTCAAAAATCCTGCTTGTCAACAACTTTTCTTGAAAAAATGTTTTCTATGCTTTTCAACAATTATACGTTTTTCCAAGTTATATTGCAAAAAATTTGGATTAAAAGAATATTATATTTAAAAGCTTTTTTGTTAAGATTGTAATTGTTTTTTTTTATAAACCGTTTTTTTGAACAAATTCACTAATCTGGCATTTTTCGATAAAAAATTTAATTTGTTTCGATTTCAATCATTAAATTTATTAAATAATTTTGAATGTTGCGGCAATTATCAATAAGTTCCCAATTAAAAAGACTGATTTAAAAAAACGAATTTTTCCGTCGTCAGATGCCCGAATGATGTATTTGTTTATTAAATTCGTTTAAAAAAATTTGTAAAATTTATTATCCAATTATGAATGTTGCTGGAATCATCATAAAGTTCCCTATTTAAAATTCTGACGTCGAACAAAAACGACTTTTTTCGTCCACAGATGGCCGAATAATGCATTTGTTTGTTAAATTTAATTTTAAAAATCTTAAAACTTATCATCTCATAAATTTTGCTGAATTTATTATAAAGATCCCAATTAAAAGTGTGACAGTGAAAAAAAAAAGAATTTTTTCGTCGCAGATGCCCCAATAATGCATTTGTTTATTTAATTTGTTTTAAAAAATTATAAAATTGGTCGAGCAATTATGAATTTTGCTGAAGATATTATGCAGTTCCTGATTTAAAAAGTTGAAATAGAAAAAAAAAGAATTTTTATGTCGACTAATGCCTGATTGCTCCATTTGTTCATTAATTTGACTTTATGCAACTTAGGCGATTTCTATAATTTTCCTGTTGGCATTTTTTTCATAAAATTTATTTAATCATACAAAATTTGAAAACCTTATTCTAAATCAGACTCGACAGCTCTTTCAGAAATGAATTTTCAACTAAAATTACACAGGACCACAAAATGGTTTTGGGAGTCTACTGGGATTCTAATAGGTATTCTTTATGTTTTAGGGGTCGCTGAACCGCGAATCCATTCGCAGAATTGTGCCAGCACGTCAGGATTTGCAGTAAAAATTTTAAAATGTTTGAAAACCTGGAATTTCTGCATAAATTTCGTCCCCAAATTTACAAATCCCAAATTAACAAGTCTCAAACTCACAAACTAACAAGCCCTAAACTTATAAACCCAAAACCCCACACCAACAAGCCCCGAACCCACAAGCTCCTATTCGACAATCCCAAGAACCCCAAACCAAAAAGCTGCAAACCCACAAACTCCAAGTACACAAGCTCCATATCCACAAACCAAAAAACCCCAAGCCCACAAATCTCAAGCCCAAAAGCTCTATATCCAAAAACGTACAAAATCCGAACCCACTAACCCCAAACCCACAAGCTTCATATCCACAAACCTACAAACAAAAAATTCGTAAACACCAAACCCACAAACCTTAAGCCCACAAACTCCAATTCCACAAACCCAAATCAATTGAGAAATTGGTATGATTTGGGGTTGGTGGGTTTGGGGTGTATGGATGTGTGAGTTTGGGGTTCGCTGGTTTGTGATTGTTGTTTTAGGGTTTGTACGTTTGTGGATATGGAGCTTGTGGGTTTGGGGTTTGCACGTTTGTGGATATAGGGTCTGTGGGTTTAGAGCTTCTTGGTTTAAAGTTTGTGGCTTTATGTGTTAGGGGGTTGTGTATTTAGAGTTTGTGAGTTTGGAGCTTGCGGATTCAAGGTTTGTGGATTTGGAGCTTTTTCATTTGGGGTTTGTGGGTTTTTTGGTATGGAGATTGTGGGTTTGAGGTTTGCACGTTTGTGGATATAGGGTCTGTGGGCTTAGAGCTTCTTGGTTTAAAGTTTGTGGCTTTCTGTGTTAGGGGTTGTGTATTTATAGTTTGTGAGTTTGGAGCTTGCGGATTCAAGATTTGTGGATTTGGAGCTTTTTCATTTGGGGTTTGTGGGTTTGTTGGTATGGAGATTGTGGGTTTGGGGTTTGCACGTTTGTGGATATAGGGTCTGTGGGTTTAGAGCTTC
>NC_046666.1:14528539-14550115 GCF_010883055.1 Belonocnema kinseyi | reverse complement strand
TTTGTGGGTTTGTTGGTATGGAGATTGTGGGTTTGGGGTTTGCACGTTTGTGGATATAGGGTCTGTGGGTTTAGAGCTTCTTGGTTTAAAGTTTGTGGCTTTGTGTGTTTGGGGGTTGTGTATTTAGAGTTTGTGAGTTTGGAGCTTGTGGATTCAAGGTTTGTGGGTTTGGAGCTTTTTCGTTTGGGGTTTGTGGGTTTGTTGATATGGAACTTGTGGTTTTGGGATTTAAGATTTGTGGGTTCTTAATTTGGGGTTTGCACGTTTAGGGACGAAATTTATGCAGAAATGCAAGATTTTCAAAATTGTTTTGAATTTTATTGCGATTCCTAATGTGTTGACTCATTTCTGCGAATGAATTCGTGTTCAGCGACCCCGAAAACATAAAGTATACCTATTAAAATCCCCGTAAACTCCAAAACGCATTTTGTGCTCCTGTGTTACTATTCTTTAACCAAAAAAGTAATTTTTCAACACAATAGTTAAAATACTAGGAAAATTAATGTTTAAAAACAACAAAAAAGTTTTAAACAGAATATTTGTTTTCATCCAAAAAAGTTCTTTTACACAAGAATAGAAGAATGATGTTTTCTGTAAAAATAATTAATTTTGAAACAATAAAATAAAATCCCAACAAAATAATTCAATTTAAAATACAAAAGACGCATTTTCTACCAGAAAAACACAGTTTCAATAAAATATATAAATTTTTAACTAAAAAGATCAATTAACAAAAAAAATGATAGCTTAATTTTCAGTTAGAGAACTAAATTTTAAACTAAAAGAAAAAACGAGTTTTAAACGAAATTAATTAGTTTTCTAATAATAACATGAATTTTCAAGCAAAAATCAAATAGTTCCATCTTCAGTAAAAAGAAATTTATTTTCAACTCCAAAAAAACAGGTTTTAACCAATGAAATTAATTTTTAAACACAATGATGAATTGTCTAACGACAACAAAATTTCAATTACATTTTTTTTTGTCAAAAAAATGGATTCTTCATAGAAAATATAACAGACTTTCTACAAAACAGATACTTTTTTGACAAAAAAGATAACAGTTTTATTAAAAAAGGACAATTATTAACTATGAATGGAAAAGTAAAAGTGAATTTCCAAATAAAATGATGAATCTTCAACTAAAAACGTTAATTTTTAACTTAGTAGATAAATTTTTAACTAAAAAGATAAATTTTATACGAAAAATTAAATAGGAAAAAATAAATTTTAATCAAATTAAAGTCAATTTTCAATGAATTAGTATAGTTCTAAAAAAAGAAGATTACATTTATATTAAAAAAATTAATTTTCGACAAAAAGTGGAAGAGTTACATTTCCATTTAAAAAAATTAAGTCTAAACAAGAACAAAACTATTTTTACCCAAAAAATTCAAATTCCAAACCATAATGTGGATTTTCAACCGAATATTTAAACAATAAAATACAGGAATTTTGCACTAAATAATTAAATTTTCACCTTAACATTTTGAATTTTGAACCAAACATGGCCGCGTTGAACTTTCAGTAAAAACAATTAATTTTAAACTAAATAATTAAATTTTGAAACAAACGTTTTTTGAATTGAACGTTTTTTTCACAACACGAGTAGAAATAAAGTACAATTTTTGACCTTTATACGTTGAAATTGTTTGAGTTATCGAATTAAAAAGTCACTAGAACCACACTCGCTGGTGGCGCCTTCTGAAGTAGTAGTGGCCTTCATTGGTCAGCCATATACTTATATGAGTCAGATATCCTGACAAGAAAATTGTTTAAAAAATAAAAAATTATCTTGAATTTTCAGAATTATTAAATTCCCATAATGCTTAAAATTTTATAAAATAATCAAATTTTTAAGGTTATCGAAATTTCTTGAATGTCAAAAAATGTAAAAGATCAAAATTTCAAGGATTTCCAAAATGTTCCAAATTTATAAAATTACCATAATCTCCAAACTGTCTGATATATATCCAATTTTCTGAATTTTGAAAATTTCAAAAACTATTTTTTACCCAAAAAATTCAAATTCCAAAACATTATGTGGATTTTCAACCGAATATTTAAACAATAAAATACAGGAATTTTGCGCTAAATAATTAAATTTTCACCTTAATATTTTGAATTTTGAACGAAACATGGCCGCGTTGAACTTTCAGTAAAAACAATTAATTTTAAACTAAATAATTAAATTTTGAAACAAACGTTTTTTGAATAAAATTATCAATCATCATTCAAATAAATTTTTTTAACAAATTAGTTCCCCTTTCAAGTAAGCAGTTAGATTTTTAAACAAAAGAGATTAATTCTAAACGAGAAACGTATTTTATGTGTTCAATCAAAAAGGATTTTAATTGTATAAAAAAAGAATAGTTTAAAAAATCTAAAAAAGATGATTTAAAAATTTTTAATTAAGAGAATTATAAGAAAATATAAATAAATAATAAATATAAGACACTTATGCCAGACAAATTTATAATCCAGGAAATAAAAAATAGTAAAATCACGGAATGGAAATACCCAATTAAGAAAGTAGATAGAGCTATTTACTGAAGAGGATTCCGAATAAATGAGACGAGTTCATCAGTCTTTAATTATCTCCTAAACGTACTTTGAGAAATCGATGAAAGCTGCTATCACTTTCAAACCAGTACAACTGCAATCCTGTAAAAACACATTTATCTGCGTTGAAGCTTCGTTTTGAAGCTTTTCAAAGCTTTTCAATGATCTTCAAACGTTTTTAAAGGAACTCGTTACGACGGACAGACTCTTTTTCAAAAATACAGGATTTTTCAGCTAAATAGTTGAATTTTTAATCAAGAAGATGAATTTTCTAATAATTATAAACTAAGAAAAAATTATTTAACAAAATTATAAATGATTTTTTTAATAAAATGTAAAACTTTTGAATCAAATAGTTTAATTTAACAAAAAATTAATTTTCGACTCAAAAACTAAATTTTAGCACAATAAATCAATTTTCAGATAAGACAGACAAATTTTCAGCTAAAAAATTTATTTTCAACGTAAGACACAAGTTTTTAAGAAAATAAGTCGTTGTCTTAACTGGACATATTTAACTATAAAATTAATAATTTTTAAACAGAAAAATGAATTTTTAATAAAGTAGTTCAACTTTCAATCACGTATTATAATTTTCGGCTAAAAATGTTAAGAAACTCAACTACTTAGTTGAAAGTTGAAATAGTTGTTGAAAATTCATTTTTTTTGTTATTATAAATCCATCATTTAAGTTTGGAATTTAGATTTCCGGCTATAAAATTGAATAGTTTTGTAGAAAATATAATTTTTTCTTTTTTTAAATTAAAAAATTGATTGAAATTTAAATACTTGGTTAAAAAAATAACTTTTTTCTAAGCAAATAAATATTTACAAGATATATTAACTATTTTCGTAGAAAATTAACTCTTCTTTCTTTAAATTATATTTTCAGTTTGGTGAAAATTAAACTTTCCAATTAAAGGTTCATTTTTTGTTTCTTTTGGAGTGAAAATAATTCTTTAATTTTAAATTAAATTAAATTATTATTAAAATTAAATCAAATTATTTTAATTTAAATTTATTAACTAACATTTTTTTTGCCTAATTTTATTAGCTAAAAATTCATCTTTTGGCGAAGAAACCATCTTTCAACTGTATTGAAAAAATTATTTCTTTTTTCTTAAAAAACTAATGATTTGAGTTGAATTTCAATATTTTTGGCCGAAGATTGAACTACCTGAAAAAATCATATTTGATTGAAAATTCAACTACTTGGTTAAATCAATTTGTAAACTTTTTTATAAAATTCACTTCTTTTGTTGAAACTTGAACTTTTTTGCAGATTTTTTTTTAATCAAAAATTTGTCCGTTTATATTAAAATTTAAATATTTCATTTGTGGATTTATACTTTATGAGTTAAAAATTTACCTATTTGGTGGAAAATTCGTTTTTTCAAATGAAAAATTAATATTTGACTGCAGAAAAGTAATATTTCTTGTAAGAAAATAAAATTTTTTGTTAAAAACTTAACTGTACAACAAAAAAATTCGTCTATTTGGATAAAAAAATGAACTATTTTACAAGAAATAGTCTTTTAAAAAATTTTCTTTTTCTATGGAAAATTCAACTATTGACCCTATAGTTCAACTGCTTTTTTATAAATTCGTCTTTTTGGTAGAAAATGAATTTTTGTTTTAATTAATACAGTGTTTCGTTGAAAATTCGTTTGCTTTAATGGAAAATTTGTCTTTCAAACTAAAAAAGTGATCTTTCTTGTTTGAAAATAAACTTTTGTGTAAAAGCTTAACCATTTTTTTAAAAAACTCTTCTTTTTGGGTACAAAATTTTAATATTTTATTGAAAGCTTAAATATATTGTAGTAAATTTATCTTTTCGGTAAAAAAATTAACTGTTTAATTAAAAATTAATTTTCTTCTAAATAAAAAATTCATTTTTTACGATATAAAAGTGGTGTTTCTTGTTTAAAAATAAGATTTTCAATTGTAAATTAAAAGGTCTTTTTAAAAATTCGTCTTTTAGGTGAAAATTAATTTTTTTGGTCGAAAATTCTACTGCTTCGTTAAGAATTTGTTTGTTCAAATGGAAAATGCATTCTTTATAGTAGACAAGTCTTGTTCTTGGTTAAAAAATTTTATTTTTTTTTTTAATTCAACTTTCTTTGAAAAAATTTGTCTTTTTGCACGAAAGTTTAAAAACTTGCTGAAACGTTAACTTTTTTGCTCGAAAATTCAAATTATTTGTAATAAATTTCTTTTCTTAAAAGAAAAATTTATTTCCATTGCAGAAAAGCCATTCTTCTGGTACGAAAATAAATTATATCGTTGAAAATTCAATTGCTCTGGAAAAAATTATCATTTTTTTCTAAAAAACTTAAATATTTGGTTAAAATTTTAAGGGGTTTGTTAAAAATTGTCCCTTTGATGAAAAATTACCCTTTTAGGTTGAAAATTTTTCTCGGGTAGAAAATTTTGAATTTTTATTAAAAATCGCTGTCAACTACTACTCCTACTATTGTTATCACGCTTCAATTACCATAAAAAAAGCATCAGTTTCCTCATGAATAGAAAAAAGTTGACACTCCACATTTCTGGACACAAAAAGCAAAACAAAAGGAAAAGTTTCGTTCTCTTTCTAAATTTTAAAACGTATGACAATACAACGAGAGGCTGCTTCTATCTTTCTGCAGAGAAAATTCCTAACTTGCGATTTTTCATCTCTAGATGTTTGACGATTATGCACATAAATCAAGGCCGTTACGGGAACAATGCTAGGATTTCTGCAGAGCCTGATTTTTCCTTCTTTCTTACGAGAATTCGTTTAAACTAACTTGCGAATTATTACCTATGGTATAGGTTTGTTCATTTCTCTTCGATTTTCTGATAAGAAATTTATGAATTTTAATATACCAGAGCCTCCTTTAAGGAGAATTCATAACTAGACGAATTAATCAATCAATTAATTAATCTTTTTGATGCTTGATGAGTAGTTGAAAAAAAATTTAAGATCATCTAGATGGTTATCACGAGTGGTACTAAAAATCACTGTGGATTTAAAACGGTATAACTTTACCAAAAAAATTTCAAAAGAAAAACAGTGGAAATTTTATAAAATTCAAATTGCGACAGGACCTAGGGTAGTTGCAGAAAAAATCTAAAGTTTATACTTTACAATCTCTACATTTTTATCTTTAATTCGAGCCGATGAAACTTGAAAAATACAGATTGGTTCTCGAAATTTCATATAAAATGTCCTGGCATATCTGCGTCTAATTTGGCCGACCGCGATCCGGCGCAGAGATGCTTGGAAATTTCTTTACATAACGTCGGAAAAAATCGTCTTCTTGGCTAGAGAATTTAACTACATTATTAAAATTGCAACTACTTTTTTAATAATTGTTTTTTTTTGTTGTTGTAAAAAATTAACTTTTTCGGCCAAAATTGTTTTGTTTTTTTTAAGTGAAAAATTCACCTTTTTTCATATAAAAGCGATTTTTGTGGTTTTAAAATACAAGTTTTCATTAAAAATTTGAATGCCTTAAAAAACTTCGTCTGTTCGGCTAAAAAATTTTAATATTTGGTTGAAGTTCAACAATTAAATTAAAAATTCCTATTTTGGGTATCGAATAAACTTGTTGGCTTAGAGGATCAACTATTTCATTAACTGTTCGATGTCTATATGGAGAATTCATATTCAATTGCAGAAAACTAATCTTTTCTGTTTAAGAATAAACTATTTTGTTAAAAAATTGACTGTCTTCTAAAAAATTCATCTCATTGATAAAAACTTAAAATTTTAAAACAAAAATATAACTGTTTTTTTAAGTCTCTTTTCAGAATGGAATATTTATATTGCATGTTTAACTATTGGATTAAAAGTTCAATTTTTTCTTTGAAATTTCGATCTTTCGGTAAAAAATTAACTTTTTAGTGTAAAAATTCAACAACTTCGTTAAAAAATCGTTATATATTTTAATAGAAAATTCATCCTTTATTGAAGAAAAATAATCTTTCTTCTTTAAAACAAGGGTAGTTGTATATAAAATCTGAAGTTTATATTCCGCTATTTCTAAACTTTTATCTTTAATTTGAGCCCATAAAACTTAGTAAATATTTATTGGTTCTCGAAATATGATTAAAAATGTCCAAGCATATCTGCGTCAAGTTTGCCGACGAAAACTCGACGCAAAGACGCTTGCAAATTTTTTGTCATAACATCGGAATCCATAAATATTTTTATAATTTAATTTTCTTAATTCAAAAATTAGATTAAAAAAATCTTTGCAGTAAATTTTAAATTTTTTAAGAAGTTTCATAAATCACAACACGAGTGGAAATAAAGTACAATTTTTGACCTTTATACGTTGAAATTGTTTGAGTTATCGAATTAAAAAATCACTAGAACCACACTCGCTGGTGGCGCCTTCTGAAGTAGTAGTGGCTTTCATTCGTCAGCCATGTACTTATATAATTCAGATATCCTGACAAGAAAATTGTTTAAAAAATAAAAAATTATCTTGAATTTTCAGAATTATTAAATTCCCATAATGCTTAAAATTTTCAATTTTATAAAATAATCAATTTTTTAAGGTTATCGAAATTTCTTGAATGTGAAAAAAATATAAAAGATCAAAATTTCAAGGATTTCCAAAATGTTCCAAATTTATAAAATTACCAGAATCTCCAAACTGTCTGATATATCTTCAATTTTCTGAATTTCGAAAATTGCAAGAAAATTAAAATACTTCTTATTATCTGAATTTTCGTATATCTTCCAAATTCCCGAATTTTTTTAATTTACTAAAATTTTCACAACTTCTAATAATTTATTTATTATTTATTTTGTATTTTATAAACTGGGAACATTATCGAAAGTCTGGTAATTTAAACATCTTGGAACATTTAAAAAATTACAGCAATTTTAGAAATTTGAATAATTTTAGGAATTTTTAAATTATCAGGAAATTAATCAATATCAGCAATTTTAATTAATTTACAAAATG
Source organism: Belonocnema kinseyi (assembly GCF_010883055.1). NCBI lineage: Eukaryota > Metazoa > Arthropoda > Insecta > Hymenoptera > Cynipidae > Belonocnema > Belonocnema kinseyi. The sequence continues at coordinate 14,542,594 of NC_046666.1, read as the reverse complement.
CTGAGCATCAGAAAAATTGCACAAAAACAAATCACGATTTCTGGCTTAGCATATTCTGTTGAAGAGCATACTTGACCAAATAAGATCACTACTATTTTTTCTAATCTTCATAGATTGTTTGAAGTGTTTTAAATTTCTAAAACTATTCGAATTTCTAAAAAAAAATTCAAATTCATAAGATCATCATAATTTCTAAAATTATCAAAACTTCTAAAATTATCAAAATTTCTCAAATTTCTGAAATTTTTTTAATTGTTAGATATTTAAAAAAATATTCATATTGTCAAAATTTGTTAAATTTTCTACATGTCTAAAAATATCCAAATTTCTAAAATTATCAAGATTTTAAAAAAATTTAAAAACTTCTACTGTTCTAACCATTTTTTAAATTCGCAAATTTGGTTTTACTTTATTTTATAAACTGAAAACATTATTGGAAATCTGGTAATTTAAACATCTTTGAACATTTCAAAAATTATGCCAATTTTAGGAATTTGAATAATTTTAGGAATTTTAAAATTATCAAGGCCGTTTAGCAAACAATTCCAGGATTTCTGCACAGTCTGATTATTTGTTCATCTTCAATCTAAAGTTGTGGAAACCATCTTTTTTATTATTTATGATTAGTTTTAAAAAATATACAATCGTCTAGACGGGTGGCATGGGCGGCAATAAAAATGAGTACAGACTTTAAACCGGTATTAATTGATCAAAAAATATCAGAATTAAAAAAAAATAGTAGAAAGTTTAGGAAATTTTGCGTTAAATTACTCCCAACAGAGATATTTCGGAACGTTTGAAGAGAAGCTGCGTTACGAGTTCTTTTTTTTTATGTAAAAATTCATCAAAGTTGTGGAAACCATATATTTTACAAGAAGCATCTTTTTCATTATTTATGGGTAGTTTAAAAGATAAATATAAATTCATCTGTTTCAAATTCTGTACATTAAACAATTTTTAAAATTTTCTAGGATGTTCATAATTTCAAAGAATATAAAAATATTTAAAAATTATGGATTTTATAAAATTTTCATATTTTCTAAAATTTCCCAAATTTCATAAAATATATCTATTGGTCAGAATTCCTAAAATATCTTAATTGTTCAGAATTTCTAAATGATCAGAATTGCTCAATATTTCTTAAATGTTCAACAGATTCAAGCTTATTAAAATTTCTAATATTACTTAATTTTTTCAAATGTTATAAATTTATAAAAAATTTTGAATTTCTAAAATTATCAAATTTCTAAAATGTGTAGATTGTTAAAAAATGTTCAAGTTTATAAAATGAATCAAATTTCTAAGGTTATCAGAATTTCTTAAATGTTCAACAAAAGTAAAAAGATCAAAATTTCTTGAATTTCAAAAATTATCATAAAAATTTATGAATTTATAAAAATGTTTAAACTGTTTAGAAATTCCAAAGTCATTGAAAATTCTGAAATTATAAAAACCTCTTAAAATATAAAAATTCATGAAATTACCCAAAGTTATAAAATATGAAACAGTTTTAAAATATCTAAACTTTTAAAATATTAAAAAATTACTAAACTTTCCAAAATTATAAAAATTTCTGAGAACTTAAAAAAAATTTTAATTGTTAACAATTTTAAAGATTGTTTATATTGTCAAAATTTATAAAATGTTTTACATTTCTAAAAATATCAAACTTACTAAAATTATCAAGATTTCTCAATATTTAAAAAACTTCTAATATTTCAACCATTTTTTTTAAATTATACATTTTTTAAATTGTTTTACTTCATTCTATCAGCTGAAAACGTTATTGAAATTTTAGTAATTTGAACATTTTAGAAATTTAAATAATTTTAGGGATTTTTAAATTTGCATCAAATTAATAAATATACTAATATTTCTGACTTATCATAATCTGTTTAAGGGCAAATCTGACCAAACAAGGTGACTACTACTTACTTCTAATATAACTAAATTTTTCAGTTGTTTCAAATTTCTAAAATTATTCAAATTTCTAAACTGATCATTATTTTATAAAATTAACCAAATGACTCAAATAGTAAAAATTTCGAATGTTTTAACAAATTTTCATAGTTTCTAAAGTTTTAAGAATATTTAACTTTTGTATATTTTTTTTGTTTTTTGGCAAATTATAGATATTTTAGACATTCTAATAGTTTCAATACTTTTTAACGACGTCAAGAGAACAATGCGAACAATAAATTTTAAAAAATGTTCAAATTTTCTATAATTTCTCAAATGTTTACAATTTCTAAATGTACAAAACCTTTAAACTTCTCAAAATTTGTACTATTACTGAATTTTTTCAAATGTTTCATATTTATAAAATTATCATAATTTCTAAAATGTTTAAAAAATGTGGAATTATGAAAATTGCTCAAATTCATAAAATCTTCAAAATTTTAAAAAATGTAGAATTTTTTAAAATTATCAACATTACTAAAATTATATAAATTTCTAAAATGTCCCACAATTTTTAAATTATCAAAATTTTTTAAATTTCTAAAATGTTTAAAATATATCAAACTTCAAAAATATTAAAACTAATTCAATGATAGAAATTACTAAATTACCGCAATTCCCAAACTGTCTAATATATCGGACATTTTCTGAATTTCAAAAATTATTGTCTAAATTCGATAAAATTATAAAAATTGCAAAGCTGTTAGAAAATTCAAAAATGATCGAGATTTCTAAAATTATAAAAACTTCCCAAATCATAAAAATTTATAAAATTACCGAATTTTGGAAGATATTAAAAAACTTTACACAATCTTAAATATTCAGAAATTTCAAAAATTACTAAATTCGGAAAATTATACAAATTTCTAAAATAATAAAATTTCTAAAAGTTCTAAAATGCTTAAAATGCGTAAAATTGTTCTACATTTATAAAATTATTAAAACTTCTAAAATTATTAAGATTCCTCAAAATTTTAAAAATTTCTTATGTTTTAACCATTTTTTTTAATTAAAATTTTTAAAATTATTTTTACCTTATTTTGTGAGTTGGACAAATGATCGAAATCTTAGAAATTTAAACATTTTTCAATATTTTCGCAATTATGGTAATTTAAAAAATTTGAATAATTTAAAAATTGTCTTGAAATTAATAAATATTAGAAATTTTAATAAGTGTACAATATTTTGAACATTAGAAAAATTGGATAAAAATAAAAAATAACGGCTGACCAAAAAAGGTCACTAGTACTTGAGACGGAGAGGCAGGCTGGCTTTCAATTTCTTCCTGTAACTTTAAACATTATAGAAATTTCATAAATTTTGGTAATTTAATAATTTTGCAGGGTCGTTCAGGGAACAATGCTACGAGGTCTACACAACCTGATTTTTCTTTCTTTCTGATGAAAATTCGTTTAAACTAATTTAGGAATTATTTCCTCTAGTATAGGTTTGTTCAGTTCTCTGATCTTTTTCAACAATTTTCAACCTGAAAATTTTGGAACTCATTTTTTTGCGTAAAGAATTTTTTTTATTATTGATGAGTAGTTAAAACAAAAATTTAAAATCATCTAAAAGCTTTAAACTTACAAAAATGTCTAATTTTACTAATTTTTTTTAAATGTTTCACGTTTTGAAAAGTTTAAAAATGTCTAAATTTTTAAATGATTAAATTATTTGGAATTTCTCAAATATTTTAAGCTAATAAAATTTCCAAAATGTTCAAAAATGTTGAAGTTTATGAAATTAATCAAATTTCTAAGGTTATCGGAATTTCTTAAATGTTCAAAAAATGTAAAAGATCAAAATTTCTAGAATTTCCAAAATGTATTCAATTTTATAAAGTTGTCAAAATTCCTGAGATTAAGAAATTTTTGAGTTTTCAACATCTATAAGATTAATATTTTTTTAGAAATTTTCTGAAATTTCTAAAACGTTTAAAATTTCTAATGTATTAAAAATTTTTTAAATCTAGAAACTTCTTAAATTTACGAAGCTTGTAAAATTACTATAATCCCCCAGCCGTCTAATATATCTTAAATTTTCTGAATTTCAGAAATTATTATCAAAATTTGTAAAATTAGAAAAATTTATTTCTTATCTGTTCAAAATTCAAAGATGATGGACATTTCTAAAATTATCGATATTTCTCAATTATTAAAAATTTCTAATGTTTAAAAAAATTTATTATTCATCCGTAAACACGCATTTTTATTTAATATACTTTCTTACCGCAATAACGGTTGTACGGGAAATTTTCAAACATTTAAAAAATTTCGGATTATCTAGAATTCGTATATTATAAAATTTTTTGAATTTTATCAAATGTTCAAATTTTCTGAAATTTCTTAAATTTTATCAAATATCTCAAACGTGAAGAATTTCTGAAATGTACACAAAGTCTAAAATTTCTTTCTAAAATTACTAAAACTATCAAAAATTATAAAATTATCAACATTTCTAAAATGATAAAAACGTCTTAAATGCTGAAAATCTTTATCATTGCCTAATGTGTTTAAATTTCCTAAAATTTCTAAAATTCAAAAAAAAATTTGAAAGATGAAAATTTCAAGAATTTCTAAAATATTCTAAATTTATAAAATTGTCAAAATTTCCAAGATTAAGATACTTCTAAAATTTTCTAAATCTGATTATTTATAAATATTTCTGAAATTTTCCGAATTTTCTGAAATTCCTTGAAGTTTTAAATTTTCTTAAATATCAGAATTTTTGAAAGTATAAAAACGTTTTAAATTTTCCAAATTTATAAGACTACCAGAATTCCCAAACTGTATTATATATCAAAAAATTTTTATCATATAATTACCAAATTTGGAAAATAATAAAAATTCTTAAACTGTTAAAATATTCAAAAATTTCTAAAATTATAAAAGTATCTGAGATTATAAAAGTTTATAGAATAACTACAATTTAGAAACTTTAAACAAATTATAAAATATCTAAAAATTTTAAAATTTCAAAAATTACGAAACCTTGTAAAATTATAAGAATTTCTAAACTTTTCAAGATTTCTCAAATTTTTAAAATTTATAATATATTATTAAATATTTTAAGCCTTTGAATATGTCTAAATTCTAAATTTTTATATCTTTTATTATTTAATTTTTTAAGTTTGAAACATTTTAGAAATTTCAGAAATTTTGGTAAATTAAACATTTTCAAAGAAAAAGTTATTTCATCTAAGAAATTCTTTTTTTTTTTTTGAGTGGGAAAATTTTTCGAATTTTGTAACTGAAATTGAACTCGCGACGGGACCTGGGGTTTTTGTAATAAAATTTTGAAATTTATGTCGCAATCTCTTAAAAGCTTTATCTTTCAGACTTTCATAAATCAGAATAGGCGTAGAAGATAAGGTGAAAAATCTAAGGTTTTCTCAGCGATCACTGATATTTTGTTGAAATTTGGTCTTTCTTTTATCAAGAATCCAACATTTTTGAATTTAAATTTATTTCTTTGTAAAAGATTAATATTTTTCGGTAACAAATGTATCATTAAAGTTTGATGGCTAATTCCTTATAATTAAAAAGTCTACTATTACATTTATGGTCCAGAATGAATTTAAATTCCAAAATTTAAATTAAACTTTTTATTTAAAAATTCACCTTTCTTAGTCGAACATTCAACTGTTCTATTAAAATTTCCTCTTTTCAAGAAGAAAATTCATCTTTCGGATTGAAAATTCATATTTTAATGGATAATGGTTCTAAAATATTCCTTTGTCATTTTTCTGAAGTTATCAGGAAAACCATAAAATATTTTATTTTTGTTTAACGGAATCGTTTGGTCCTGTTCGAAAACCAAATTTTTTTGTTTAAAAAAAAAGATCCCAAAGATTTTGAGTTTTTAAAATTCGAATGCTAACTTCTCGCTGAGCAACAAATCTTTTTTTTTCTGAAAAAATTCTTTTAAATATAGTTTCGATGACGTATATTCGCGTTTTCTATTTCACTTTTAAAGTTTCGACGTCGAAATTGTGTGAGCTATCGAATAAAAAAGTCATTAGCACCACACTCGTATCCGCGTCGTCTCAAGTAGTAGTAGTGACTTTCTTTGGTCAGCCATGTTTTAAGTAGAATACGATAAGTCAGACATCCTGACAAGAAAACTAAGAAAAAAAAGTTCAGATGAAATGCAGGATTTCAACACTTTTTTTTCCTCTGAAGCGGGACTCAAGTTCGACTATTAAGGAAACTAAAGTTACTTTAAGTGCAAATGATAAAACATCATATATTGTGAACACGCATTTTTCGTTAATCGACTCTCTCACAGCAAAAACTGTAGCATGAAATATTTTTAAACATTTAAAAAATTTATAATTGTTCCAAATTCTATATATTATGAAAAATTTCAAAATTTTTAAGATGTTTAAAATTTCTGACACTATAAAAATTATAAAAATTCCTGAATTTGATAAAATGTTTATATTTTCTAACATTTCCTAAACTTTATAAAGTATCTTGGGTGTTTAGAATTTATTAAATATCTGAAATGTTCACAATTTCTAAAATGTACAAAAGCTTTAAACTTATCAAAATTTCTAGCATTACTGAATTTTTTAAACGTTTCAAATTTCTAAATTTATCATAATTTCTCAAATTTCCCAAAAATTTCGAACTATCAAAATTTCAAAAATTTCAAAAATGTCAAAATCTTTATATTTTTATAATTTTTCCCAAATTTCTAAAATGGCAAACATTTTTTAACTGTCAACATTTCTGAAATTTCTGAAAATTTTCAAGCTAATAAAATTTCTAAAATATTAAAAATTTTCCAAAATTTTTGAGTTTATAAAATTATTCAAATTTATAAGGATAAAAAAATTGCTAAAATGTTCAAAACATTTTAGAAGATGAAAATTTAATAAATTTTTAAAATGTTCCAAATTTATAAAATTATCATCAGTTCTAAGATTAGGAAATGTGTGAAAATGTTCAAAATTCATTAAATTGTAAAAAATCTCTAAAATGTACCAAATTTATAAAATTGTCAGGATTTCTGAAATGATAAGAACCTCTCAAATTTAAAAAATAAAAAATTATCAAAATATCTATAATTTTCTGAATATTAAAAATATCAAAAATTTTCAGAATTTCAAAAATGTCAAAATTTCATTAATTAAAAGTAATAGAAAACAAACAAGAAAAAAGGTCTCAAAACTGTCGAACAGCAATACATATTTATGACGCTTATTGATGAAATTGATTTTCTATTATAGAAAGAACATTATAAAATACACAGATTTTAAATAAAATATGTTGTAAAACAAAGAACTACATTTCCGATATTTCAAAAAGCGCTCGCCATTTTTTTTCTTGAAACATTTACATTTTCATAAACTATCCAAAAGTGATAAACAGCCAAGAAAAGTCGATTGAAAAAAGGTTTTACTAACCTTAATTCCGTTTTTGATGTTAAATAGCACTTCTTGAAGAATAATTTAATATTAGCAAAGAAATTGTTTGAGAATTTAATTTTTTATAAAATGGCTCGATATTTCATTATTACTTTGAGTTTATTCATTTTATGATTTTTTGTAAAAAAAATGTATACGTCACTTTGGGGGTAGTAGAGGCAGTAAGGGAGGTAGAAGAAATATAGTGGGGGTTGGGGAGGTGTATTAGGGGTGGTCATTGAAGAAGTAGAATAAGAATTAAGTAGGGGAAGGAGAAGTATAGCAAATAATGTATAGGGACATAGGGGATAATAGGGCGGGGGGAGAAAAATTGAAAGTATAGGAATGAAGTAGGGGATGATGAGAAGTATCGAAAGGAAGAAAGAAGAGAGAAGAAGCCGCAAGAAAGGGGTAACTTTGTAGAGGAAGTGATAAAGGGAAGTAGGAGAGGAAGAGGAATTAGTGAAATTAGATGAGGTCAGAAGAACAATACATAGGGAAGGGCTGTCAAGTATGGCAAAAAAATAAGACAGGGAAGCAGAAGTGTATAGAAAATATTTGGAGGTTTTGGGACCGCTTAAAGAGAGGATAAGTGAAAGGAGAGAAAACGAAGTAGGGGAATAATAAGAAGTAGCAGAACCAGACGAGAGGAGAGAAAAGTAGGGAAGTTGAGAGAAGAGCTTAAAAGCGAGGGTCGAGTTATTAGGACAACTAGGAGAGGAAAAGTAGCAGACGGAGAGAAATTCGTAGAATTAGACCAGGAAGTGAGAATTACGCACGATAGGTAAGTGGTGAGAAGTAGAGGATAAACAAGAGGGAAGGAGAAGTATTAAACGGGGGATAGGGCGAAGAAAATAAGTACGGGGAGGGGAAGTATAGAAAAAATAGTTAGAGGTTTGAGGGCCAATTAAGGAGAGGATAAGTGAGAGGAGATGACATGAAGTAGGGGAATTAAAAGAAGTATCGGAACTAGAAGGGAAGAGGAGAGAAGAGGATAAACGGGAGGGGTTAGTTAGTACGTGAGAGGTGAAAAGTAGAAAATGGATGCGAGGTAAGGGGAAGTATAGAATGGGAACCAATTAACAGGAGGATAATTAAAACGAGATCAAATGAAGCAGGAGAATGATAAGAAGTAACTGAGCCAGGAGAGGAGAGATGCGAGAAGAGGAAAGAGGAGGTTAAAAGCAAAGGGATAGTTAGTAGAAAAAGTAGGGGAGATAAAATAGAAGACTTAGAGGAATTAGTGGACTGAAATAAGGAAGTGAGAAGTACGCACGCTAGCTTAGGGATAGAAAGCGGAGGATGGAAGCGAGGGTTTTTAGTACTATGGGATTGTAGATAGGGTGAAGAAAGGATGCAGATATAAGAGAATTATAAAAAAATAGGTACGGGTATGGGGACTCTGGGAGAGTATGAGACTAAGGGGGTGAAGGGTGAGTGGAGAGAAAAGGAAGTAGTAGAATAATAAGAAGTAGCAAAGGCAGGAGAGGAAACAAGAGAGAGGATACAATAAAGAAGATAGTTGGTAGGGAAAGTAGGGGAGGCAAATTATAAAAGTGAGAGGAATTAACGGAGTTGTATCAGGAGGTGCGAAGTACGGTATGTGCGTGTGGTACGAAGAAAAGAATGAAAGCAGCAAGGGGAAGTATGGAATAGAAGGTAGTTGTGGGATGGTATGAACAGGTTGATAGCGATGGAGGAGAAGTTTGAAATGGCAGATAAGGTGGAGAGAGGAAGTAGGGGAAGGAAAAGTACATAAGTAATGAGTAAGAGGAGAAGAAATGAGGCAGAGGAATGCTAAGAAGAAGTGGAAGCAGGAGACAGAAGAGAAGGGGAGAGGACAGAGAGATAAGATAAGAGGAAAGTAAAGGAGTGGATTGGAGTGGAGAGGAGCGTATTGGAGTGGAAAGGAGAGGTTTTACTTTTCACATTTGAGAGTGATTTAATTCACTTAATTCATTTGATCACTAAATTTTAACCGAATTATTATCCAGTTTCTTTGCATTTTTCACATGACCGCGTTCTTTAAAAGTAATTTACGATATAGTTTCTTAACTTTCCGCGATGTCGTAATCGTGATTCATGCTTCGAAACCTTGCGCTATTACCTATCGTCGAGCAGTTCAATATCTGAGACAAAGAGCGTGACGTCACTACTTTATTAGAAAATTGATTCCTTGTCGACTGTTTTTCATCCGCTGCGATAGCACTTTCTTAATTTCTCCGATGGCAGGCAACAGTTGGACGATTAAACTCCATGACGAACTTTGAATATCTAGCACGGAAGTGTGGATTTGCCTCACCATCGATGAAACGAGGGTTTTGTTTAATTTCAAATCAATTAAAGTTCCCCGCGAGTTATGAACGGTAGCCTCCTAGCATAATCAATTCTGCTATTTTAATGCAGATAAGATTACGTCAAAACTTAGAGGTTTTGATAATCAGGCCAATACACAGGAATGGGAAGTTTGGCGAACAATCAGGTGACATTTTGAAACCAATAGGTTCCTTCATATATCAGCAGATTGGTTGATTAAGTCGGTATTTATTAAAAAATAATAAATTGAAAAATATTTATGAATTCTTGATTTTGTAAATAAACAAATAATTTTAAATAAAAACTGTAATTTTTTTCTATTTGAAGGAAAAAATAATTTGTAATACCAACCAAAAATTTCAAATAACTTGATTTCTCAGGCTGATTTGTTGTTAAGTTTATATGAATATAAGTTTATTAAGATAATTGAGAGGATTCGGCAAATATTTCTTCAAGATTCTAGATATCAAATCAAAATTTCAACAAACAATTAAATTTTCTAAACAAATCGTTGAACTTCCAACGTAAAAAAGATAAATTTTTAAGGATAAGTTAAGACATAATTATTTATGTTTGAACCACTAAAGATTTTTATTTTATTTAAAAATCTATTCAATTTATCCAAAAACGACGAAATTGCAAGAAACGATTTTCATTTGAAACCGAAAAAAAAATAATATTAAACTAATTACATTTTTAATTAAAAGGATGAGATTTGTTTTACAAGAGATTTATATATTTATAGAGTATTATATATTTATAGAGATTTATATATTTATATGTTTAGTCAGAAAAATTGAGCTTATCCCAAAACGACGAATTTTCAACAAAATAGTAGAATCTTCAATCAAAACAGAATAATTTTTAATTAAAAAGATAAGCTTTGGACCACGGAAATTAATTCTTTATTAAACAGGCAGGTTTATAAGAAAATCCATGAAATTTTAACAAATCAGTTACATTATGCGCCAAAGAGATAAAATCGAAAAGGAAAAAAATAAATGTAATAATTTTTGACAAAATATTTTAATTTCAACAAAATAGTTCAAGTATAACCAAAAAAATATAATTTTTTAACGAAAATTTTGATAGTTGAGATTTTCACTTAAAAATATTTCTGTTTTAATAAAAAATAATAAATTGCGCCCCAGAAACACGAATTTTGAACAAATTAGTTAAAGTCTCAGCAAAAGAAGATTAATTTTCGACAAAGCAATAGCATTTTAACCAAAAAGATGCATTTTCTACTCAAAGAGATAAATTTTGAAACCAAATAGATGAATGTTTAACCAAAAGAGATAATTTAGCCAAGAAAGAAAACAATATCCAGCAAACAATAAATTTAGTTGAAACAGAATTTTCAATGGGAACAAAATTTTCATAGCGGCTTACTTTTGATCTTTTTATAGGTATATAAATCAAAAAAATTCTATTTGGTTCAAAAGATATGTAGATATTTTAGGAGTTTGAAATTATTTGAAGAAATTTCACCTAATTTTCGGGAATCTTATAAGTTTTATTTTAAAATACTTGTCTCTTCAAAATTTCTCAAATTCTTTAGTATTTCTTATAGAAACTTGAAATATTTTTTAAGTTTTGAAAGCCTATAGAAAGTTTTGAAAATTTAGTTAAAATTTGTTTATTATTAAAATTGCATTACAAATTTGCTTAGGAATCTTAAGAAAAGTTTTCTTTTTCTAGCAATTTTGTAGAATTTTTCGAAGTTTCTTAAGCTTTAAATTATTTTTAAATCTTTTCAAAACTTTTAGAAAAATTTTAAAGGTTTAAAAAAAATAATTCTAAGATTCTTTCAATGAAATCTTATCACCGCTTTTTTTTAAATTAATTTATAAAGAAAATGTTTTAAGAGATTTCAGGATATTTTTAAATATTCTTAAAAATGCCAATAAGAAAACTTCGGATCACTTTAAGGCGATATTTTTAAATACAGAATATTTGCAAAATTTTGTTAAAATTCAAATCAGTCGATGGTAAAATACTTTAAATTAAAATAAATTTTTTTATTCAACACTAAAATTTTTTTTTTTTGAAAGGCAAACTTATGATGTGAAACTGACTTAAAATATTTACCTTGGTAAAAATTGAACTATTCAAGTAAAAATTTAACTATTTTTATGAAGATTGGAATACGTGATAAAAAATTTAATTTTTTATGAAAATAACAGTTTCCGATTTTTGTAGGAATTTTGCCTTTTCGGCTTAGAAATTCAGCAGTATTTTAAAATATAAATTATTTTGTTTCAAAATTTCTAAATTTCGAAAAATATCCTAATAGATAAAATATTCAAAAACGTGTAAATGATCAAAATATCTCAAATTTCTTTAAAAAATTCCAAACTTATCAATATTTTTAAATGTTGAAAGTGTTAAGAATCTCTAAAATGATCAAAGATTTTCAAATTTTTAAAATGAACAATATAAAATTACCAAAATGTTGAAAATTTTAATAATGTGAAAAATTTAAAAAATGTGTAGAACTTCAAAAATTTCAGAATTTCAAAAGCATCACAATTTTTTAAGTTGTAAAATAGTTTTAAATATTTAAATTTTCTAAACTGTCTAAAATGCTCAAATTTTCTGAATTTCCAAAATTATTATAAAATTATAAAAAAATTTAAATTCTTAAACTATATACCATTTTTAAATTTATTGAAGTTTCTACAATTATAAAAACGCTTCAAATTATAAAAATTTAGAAAATCACCACAATTTTCAAAATTTTTTAAATTTATAATATTTGCAAAAATTATTAGTTGGGAAAAGTATCAAAATTTCTGAAATACTTAAAATTTGAAAATCTGAAAAATTCCTAAACTTTATAAAATTTTGAAATTATTGAAATTTCTAAAATTATAAAAACGCTTCAAATAATGAAAGTTTAGAAAATTAACACAATTTTCACAATTTGAACAATTTTGAATATTTTTAAAATTTCAGAAATTATTAAGGTTTGAAAAAGTATCAAAATTTCAGAAAATTGCAAAAATGTCTAAAATGTTTAAAATTTGTAAAAATGTTGAAGCAAAACAATTTTTTAAAGCTGTAAAAATTTGTTAAAAGTATTTGTCTTTTCAAAATTTGTAAAATATTCTACATTTATAAAAATATGAATATTTCTAAAATTATCAACGCTTTTCTTTTTATTCAAAAATTTGTATTATTTTTCATTTCATTTTGCAAGGTTGAAACATTATAGAAATTTAAAAAAATTTTGTAAATTAACATTTTCTAAACATACCACTTGATAATATTTTGACGTCGTTTATTTCTTTCAAAATTATTCATCATGAAAATTTGAAAAAGATTTTAGGATATTTTTAAATTATTCTTAAAATGTGATTTAGAAAAATGCAGATAAGTTCAAGACCATTTGTTTGTATATAGGTTTAATAACATTTCCGAAATCATTTATAATATTTTTGAAATTGAAGTTTTCCCAGAATTTGGTAAAATCCTTTAAGCTAAAATAGATTTTTCTGATCAACAGTTTAATTCTATTTTTTTAGAAAGTTAGTCTTTTCGACTTGAAGATTTAATACCTTGGTAAAAAAATTCAACTCTTCGAATAAAAATTAAACTATTTTTCTGAAGTTTGGACTGTGTGTTCGAAAATCAAATTTTTGATTAAAATTCAAGCTTTCGAGTTTAGTAGTAAACTCGCACTTTTGCCTTTGAAATTCAGCAGTATTATTGAAAATTAAAGTATTTTGTTTCAAAATCCTCTTTTAAGTTAAAAAGTTAATCTTTCTGGTTCAAAATTCATCTTTCTGTTTGAGGACTCAACTATTTGTTTAAAAATCTTAGTTGAAAATTTTACTATTTTGTGTAATATTCATCTCCATTGCTCGAAACTTCATCTATTTTGTTGAGAATTCAGGCATTTTATTAACAATTTATTTTTTTAATTCAATTGCCTAAAAATCCGTTTTTTTTATAGGAAAGTCATCTTTCTTGGTGAACTTGAAAATAACGCTTCATAAGCCAAAATTTGATTAAACACGACTCCAACAATCTTGAATTGCTAAGGCCTGGAATTGGTCGCTCAATTTGATCGAATATCCCTTTGATGTGGTTCCTCCTGGGGGACTTATTGTCCTGCATTTAATTAATTAAGCCAGAGCATAGTTAGTCGTATCTCATTCCACATACCATTATACCCATGTCCCACTTATAAAATATTTGATCAAAAAAAATTCATATATCCTTAGTCTTTAGGGGATAACCAGCAATATAATTTTCTTAGTTATTGCTTTTTTATATTTCTTCCTGCCATCGTTTAAATTATTAATTAAATTATTTTAAATTAAACTATTTAAATTAAATTAATTTAATTTAATTTAATTTAATTT